>NC_034176.2:27786207-28023924 GCF_002021735.2 Oncorhynchus kisutch | reverse complement strand
TAAATAAGCAAAGAGATAGACCAGATGCTTTTCAACTTTCTGTGGAGAAACCGTACCTATTACATTAGTGTAAATGTTGTAATGAAACAATTAGAGGCCAGAGTTAAGCTGGTGTACTACCTCTCCCACGATAGCACGCTAAATCGGAGGAGCTGGAGGAGGTGGGGGTTGGAGTGACCCTCAACCAGGATATCAGAGGCTCTCTTCCGTTACCCCCAAAAGAGCCTTTAGAGGCTCCTCCATGAGGGGAGCCTCTCTAGTTGCAGGCAAGCTCTGCAATGAGGGTCTGGGACCTTGAGATAAACACACAATCACCACTATGCCATGCAAATGTGACCAACTGGTATCTAATCTGGGTCACTAGTGAGCCTGATAACCAAATTAGAGCACTGATGGTTTACTTCTCATACCACCGTAGTTCTAGAAGCCTAAAGCCAACTGACACGATTTTTTGCCTGATTTTTATGTTTGTATGACATCAGAATATGATTAATTCTGAAAGGCATGTACCTGATCTATTTATTCATAGATGACTTAATGGCTTACCCAGTTAAAAATGACTTCCACCTGGACCCACCCACTCAGTCGCAACATTTCTGACCAGAACTAAAACTACAAGGTGAATTCCAAGTTAATAATTTATGATAAGTATGGGTCAGGTCTTGCAATTATTAAGTTGAAATATTGCTGTGAAATCCCTCTTAGGCAACAGGATGGTGATGAGGTTCTCCGAGTGGATTTATGGCGGCACCTTGCACTGCCATTCCTCCTCCACTCCTTAGTCCCAGTGTTCATCTCACTGGTCAGCAGCCTTTTTTCTCTCTCTCATCCAGACTGCCTAAGGAATCCTCAGACCCTGTCAGAGCACTGGGATTTGGGGAGGTTGCCCCACTCCTCAGGTTCACCCCCATGATACGAGCTAGCGCTGGTAGGAGAATGCGGAGGGCTGTCTGGGTCACGACTTTAACAATCTTCAGACACAGCATGAGAGCTGCTCGAATGTGAGCTATGGCCAACAAACAGAGTAATTTTTTTGTCAATCAAGCAATTCCATGACCACCATTCCCTATATAGCGCACAACTTTTGACCAGAACCTTATGTGGAGAGACTTACGTTATTTTTCATGCCATGCTGAATCACTCTCCATTGGCTAGAGAAAAGAAAAGAAAGGAAACCTTTTTACCTGCACACTGGTATTGAGTTAGTGGAGTCACTAGATAGCCATGTTAGGGAAAATAAAAGTGTATTTAATTAAGCTATTAGCAAGTACATGTGTGACATTTTGTTCTTGATTTACAGGAAGAGTTAGGGGTGTGGTTACAGTGATGTTAGGTGTAGTGTCTAAAATCCATTTGTGTTAGAAGGTGCACTATGACTATAAATTCAGAGTTGTTTTATGTGAGGTTGGAAAAAGACATGGGACTTGCTCATCAGTTAGACTCCTCAGGAAGGAGAGGAGGATTGGGGCCAGCATTCTGTCTCAATCTGAGAGAAGGCATAAGAGTCCTCTGAGCCTCGTTCTCCAGCTGCTCATGATAGATCCCCTTTCCCGAAACCACACCCGGGTGTCTGAGAAGACTCTGGGAAACCGCCAAAGAGAAAATCTAAAGTTGAATCTGAACTTGATCCCTAATTTCCTTCGCCTTAGTGATTTGATTGCACTGGACAGGTAGACCTATTGCTTTGGTAGTGACCTACTATATTGTTAGTAATTTCTCCTCTAAACTCAAAATAGCTAAATGAACCATACCTTGCTGTCATCTGACATGATGTGTAGCTTATTGTTGTAGGGTTGTTAGAGGATAATACTAATACCTCATTTGAAAAAACATCAGTGAACCATCGGCAGACAACTGAAGTGAATTATGCCAAAGCATTGTTGAATCTCGATACCGATTGGCTCAAGCCAGGGCATTCTTTAAAGATGTCATACACACCTGATGTCACAATTAGGCCTAAGTCTAATGTCTATATGAACTGTCAATGTCATTAGAAAACAGATCATAGCTTGTCAAGTTCTGCCAAACGAAAATATTTGTAAGTGCACGTTTTTGCGTTTAATTTATGGTTTACCAAGCATCCTTATTCATCGCCATGCACACAAAACGTAACGCTGCCATCCATTAGCTATAATTCTGAGGTTGCAAAACTGCACAAACTAGACATGCAATAAATTTAACCACTTGCACCTAGAATAATTTAAAATCAATTATGTTCTAGGGGGCTTGAACTATTTCATCACTATGGAGCTGTCCTGCGCTGCATAGTGCTGACACGTTTCTTGGCGTCAAGGGACCGTGCCATGGTGCTGAAATGTTTCGAGTCTGGACAGCACCTGAGACCACGGCATGGTGCTGAAATGGAGCAGGGCTCAGTCTATGGGTATCTCATGCGGATTTGTCTGCTAACCTATGATAACGATACTATAATTATATTATTTTCATCCATCCGTCAACACAAATGGCATGTCAACGTTCCCCAAATAATAATGCAATGAAACCAAGCCGAGATGTATGGTTCTTCATCCAGAGGACGAAGCACCATTGTATCATCTAAAACCTTCAGAGAGATCCCTTAAAATCGTAGTATAAATTCTCCACATCTGTTCTGGTAGCTAGGTTAATTTAGCGAGACATGGACAAATCCACACATAGCGTTTCTACTGAGTCCTGCTTAGAGGTGACTGCCCTGTCATGTTGCTAGTTGTAATGACGCTTTTAAAATAACGAAAGGTATTTGTAATTGCTCTGGGAGCTAATTATTGCAGAGCCCAGCTACACATCCTGCTCGCTGAGCTCATTATGGACAGCCAATGAGCAGTTCAGGTGAAAAAGTCAGCCAGATCTGATCTCTATAACATACATGATACTAGGATCCTGTAGCAACCTGCCGGCCTGCCCAATCCTCCATGGCACGAATGCCACACGCAACAATATGTTATGCTAACATCCCACACAATTCCCCAATTGGAATTACTTGCTAAACTTCCAATCATACTTATTTTCTAATATCAACCATCGTTTCTGCACTTAAGGCAGACTTGCCATTAGAACAAGATGGAATTAGGACAACTGTAAAGCTCGTAAAACGTAGCTAAAATTAACCTTACCTGGCTGTCGTCAGCCATTATGTGTAGCCCGTTAATTAGGCTCTGCGCCTCTGATACTGCAGCTGTTCTGATAGGCTACTGAGCTCTTCTGTAACTGTTAAACTCGTCTAATCTAATCGTATCCCTCGAAACCCCGTCAGTGAACCGTCCTCACACACAATGAACTGATGTCAATATGGACATTAACCTTCACATAAAGATATCAAATACATGACGTCAGATATGCCTAGAAGTATTGTTGACTTGATCAGAATACATATCATAGTGTCACAGTACATGCTGTTGACAGCCTACCCCGAATCAAACAGGAACATGGATTTTGTGAAATCTGTTGTGAATGTTTAGGAATGTTTTTATAATTGTATTAACTGCCTACATTTTACTGGACCCCATGAAGAGTAGCTGCTGCAGCTAAAGGGGATCCACAATAAATACAAATACAAACCCAATGCAACATGATAACACATGCATCAACTTGTTTGACATATCACATGGGATATGACAGTTCCTAATTCTGAGATACTGTAAACCAACAGACCTTGAGAGGAGATAAAACATCATCTGTTGATCTATTTCACAGGTTTCTGGTGGTTTCTAAGCATTCTACATGTGTCGGGGAAGGAGGGTGGGATCTCTCCAGAGCATCTAATTACATCAATCATGTCTTGCCATGCATGTGATATGAGATAATGTTATGCACCATGTAAATATACATTGCCTAAGGCTGCAGTGCTATACTCCATGGAGACAGTGCTCAATGTTCATTTTACATGATGGATATATGCTACTCCATTTCATACAATCAATCATCAATCAATCAGTACAATTTATTTATAAAGCCCTTTTTACACCAGCAGATGTCACAAAATGCTTATTCCGACACCCAGCTTAAAACCTTAAATAGCATGCAATGCAGATTTAGAAGCACGGTGGCTAGGAAAAACTCTCTAGAAAAACAGGAACCTAGGAAGAAACCTAGATAGGAACCAGGCTCTGAGGGGTGGCTAGTCCTCTTCTGGCTGTGCAGGTGGAGATTATAAAGTGTACATGGCCATTAAGGCCAGATCGTTCTTCAAGTACTGTAGTTCAAACATTCTTCATAGATGTTTGGCTGTGCTGTGCTAAGTGTTATCTTATGGGTTTGGTGATTGTTCTGTGTGAAGCCGTATTCTGCATTACATCATGGAATTGATGTGAAATCCTGGGCCTATGGCTGTTGAAGCTACTCCACTGCACTGCTGCTCCACTGCACTGCCCTTGTCCCCCGATTGCCTCAGTTTGGCCTGGCGGCCAGCTCTAGGAAGAGTCTTGGTGGTTCCAAACTTCTTCCGTTTAAGAATGATGGAGGCCACTGTGTCCTTGGGACCTTCAATATTGCAGAAATGTTTTGTACCCTTCCCCAGATCTGTGTCTTGACACAATCATGTCTCTGAGCTCTATGGACAATTCCTTCGACCTCATGGCTTGGTTTTTGCTCTGACATACACTGTCACTTTTGGACCTTATATTTTCAACATATAGAAAACATATAGAAAACATCTAGCTGCAGATAGCTAATTCTCCTCTATGTGTTTTCCCCTTGCTGCTAATAAGCTCTTACCAATCAAACTAAATTAATAGACAACATCTGGTTATCTGACAGTCTATGCAGCAACTATTGCATTAGAGTCAAGCTGTGGTTAGTTTATTTATTTTCCTAGACAAGTCAGTTCAGAACAAATTCTTATTTACAATGACAGCTTAGGAACAGGGGGTTAACTACCTTGTTCAGGAGCAGAACGTCATATTTTTACATTGTTAGCTCATGGATCTGACCTAGCAACCTTTCAGGTACTGGCCCAACGCCTCTAACCACAAGGCTACCTGCTGCCCCAAGTTCTGCCAACTCAAAAACTGCACAATAAATGTATAACCAAGGAGAACTAGTGCATTTATCTGAGAAAGCTGCTTCAGTTTTACTAATCTTCCAAAACACTTGAAATTCTTGTAAAATCATTGCTATTTATTTGATCAAATATACTTTGAAAGGGTAGACATGCAGAAATTCCTCTTGTCAAAAGTCTTGCTGTTACAAAAGTAGTTCTTCATGCAGCATAACAGGTTACAGGTTCTTCTTGGTGAAGCACCTGAATGGCTTCATCATTGCTGAAAGACCCTGACAATCAAGGATCGTTTTTTGACAGGCTGAGAGATGGAGGGAGAAACCACTCCAACTGGAGCTAGAAACACAAGAGAAATGGATGGGGTGAGAGAGAGAGAGAGAGAGAGATGCAATATAGTAACGTTGAAAAATAACAGTGCTATGAGTTTGGTAGGCATACCTATGTTTCTAACACACACCTAAACAAAACTACAAGCTATAGCAGAGCTCTAAAGTCCTTACCTATGCAATGTCCATCAGTAGAGGGAATCTCAGTCTGTTCCTGGACTGAATGGCAGTCCTTTTTGTTTCCTCTCTTGGAACGCTAACAGAAGAAAGGTAAAGAAAATGGTACAGAGAATAAATAAATAAATGGAACACTTCTGAATCCAAGGCAACAATTTAGTGATTAA
This sequence comes from Oncorhynchus kisutch, assembly GCF_002021735.2. Taxonomy (NCBI): domain Eukaryota; kingdom Metazoa; phylum Chordata; class Actinopteri; order Salmoniformes; family Salmonidae; genus Oncorhynchus; species Oncorhynchus kisutch. Next base: position 28,018,261 of record NC_034176.2, on the reverse strand, counting down.
TAAAACATATTTATCTCATGTATTGGTCTTATCATATCAATAACATCAATAACATCAGCACCTAACTGGAACCAAAAACAAATGCTAACTCCCTGCTATACCTTGAAGTTGATCCTGAGTTTGGTCATTGAAAAGCAAAGGAAGCTCCTTCTTGCTTTCTGCTCAGCCCCCCTCTCTGTCTCAGCCTGGTCTGATGGGTTTGTTGCAGCAGAAGCTGGTCTTGACGCCTCCTTGCATCCCTGTACCAGCTGCTGGGTCAAGGACTTTACCAGGACTCTGTCAAATGCAGGGTCCTGGGAGGAAATAGCTGCTTGCAGGGTGTTATAAGAGCCAAACTCCTCCATGAGGTTTTTATGTACACCTCTGAACACCCTTTGGATGTTCAGGTTCTGGGAATATGCCTGTGTCCTGGAGAATCTAGATGCAGCACAGAACTCAGACAGGACTTGTCTGATGAGTTGCTGAGATGTTTCTGTCACGTCTGCTGCCTGTTGGGAGGGTCCATCTAGGGTTGAGGGTCTGATCTCCGATAGCAACCTTATCACCAGTATGGCGACCAAAACAGATGACATCATCTTTGCTGGAGTCCATCAAGTACTGTAGTGGGAATGCAGAGGCACTGCTGATGTCCGGGGTGATTAAGAGCTCCCTCAGATGGCCAGAGCTGCTGGGGATACACTCCTCCTTCTCTTCAATGTCAATCCCATCTCCCTTTGGTACCAAGAGGTTCCCTTGCTGGTGAAAGACGGAGTGGAGGATCGAAAAGAGGCTTTAGCACTCGGTGGTCGACTGCTGTCAGTCATTGGACTGTTACGATGCAGGGGTTCATCTGTGTGTGCCATCATCTTTGTCTTTAGGTCACTTGAAGAAATCTCTGCATTTTAGAGACCCTGGTGTCGATGCAGGAGCTCCTGACGATGGGGCAGGTCAGATCAAAAGGCACTTCGTCAGGGATGGGAGTGCCAGGGAGGTTGATCTCTAACTCACACTCTGACCTAGGACTCTTTGAAGAGCTGGACAAGGAACTACGACCATTTAAAGAAGTGGACAAAGATGAACAGGTTCTAGGGATGTCTTGGCAGACTTGTTCACTGTCATCCTCACTTTTCTCAACCTCCTTCAGCATAGTTCCTACCATATCATTGATCTGAAGGAGCTCCCTGGAATCCTTCATTCGCCCTAAGTTTGAGATTTCACTCTGGATAGCAACCAGGATTTCCCCAAGGGTCTCTTTGGAAGAAGCATTTTCTGTCCTTTCGGATCCGGGTGGCTTCAGCCCTGTGAAGAAATCCTTAAGTGTGTTCTTCATACTGACGCAGATGGTCTTAGCTGTTGACCAAAGCTTCTCCTCTGATATTTTAACACTCAATTCAGTATCATCCAGTTGGGAGCCCCCGTGGGAGCACTGCGAAACTCTCCCACTTCTTTCCAGTAGCACAGTGTCAGTGGACTCATTTTTCTGGAAAATAGTCGCCATTCCTTTGACAAAGGTTTCCACTAATCCAGAGGCTGTATTCTCAGAGGACATGGAGGACATGGATTCTGAAAGGACATGGATCTCTGATGGTGAGCTAGATGATAAGCCAGCCTGCAGACTTTTCTGAAGACCAGTATGGCTGATCTGTGTGATAAAGGAATGACTGGATCTCATCAGCACTTTACTCACTGCCTCTTCTGCCTGAGTCTGGAAGTCATTGCTAGAGAGCTTCTTAATGCTCTGAATCAGACTAGTAGAGGACTCTGTGATTCTGACACTCTCTTCTGAGCTCAGTTGAGAATATTGAGTACTCACGCTCAAGTCTTCATTGGGTGAGGGTGACTGGGAAATAGTATAGTCATCGAGCTTTGATAGGACACTATCAACAAACCAACAAGCCTCTAGGGACTCATCAGATGAACTGACAACGGCCAAGGATTTACTCTCCACTTTTGATAACTCTGACTTGTAGATGGAAAAAACACTGCTAAGAACTTCTTGAGTACTGGTATCCAGATTGGAGAGACAGAGAGCTGGTATTGGTTGGCTCTCACTGGGAACTCTACTAAGTTCGGTGCTGGGTAACTGGACCTCAACAGTTGAAACAGTTGCCTTTTCCAGGGTGTCTGAAGACTCCTGAAGAGAAGCATCCTTAGCCACAACTTCTTCTCGAGCGGATAGAGTTAAAAGGTCCCTCAGCTTTGCTCGTATACGGCCGTAGAGTGTGCGGGCTAGAGAGAAGGTTATCATCTGTGAAGATCCTGTTTTGTGGTCATTTACAGGAAACTGGCCAATCAACTGCTTCACATGTGCCTTCAAATGATGCTATCGTCTCCATGCCTCCCACAAATGCCTTAACAATCACTGTGGCAGTGGAGGTTACAGGTGTCAGGGCTATGCAGCTGGTATTCAGGGGAGCTTCAGTAAGGCTAGGAGCAGCACTAGAAGGCCTAGAGGAAGGAGCCATGCCAGAAGAGCTGCTGACTTTCCTTGTAAGTATGGTGCTCACCGCCTTCAGGGCTTTAGACTGAAAGTCGGGGCTAGAGAGGGTCTGAATCTTTCTGGCCACCACACTGGTAGAGGATCCAGTCTCTTTGAGAAAGTGAGTGGTCCCTTCTTTCCCAGATGGACACTCAACATCAAGGTCACATTGAAGATTGGTCAGAAATTTAGACCCCAAGATTGTCATCTTCTTGGCCAGATCCAATAGGATGTTGAAGTCCTGTGCCATTTTGTCCATTGTGCCGACAATGGCATCCAGCACATCATCGGTCACAGGGTCCATGAGGGGCTCGATAAACCCTACCCACTCTGGCTCAGACGTTTGGCTCTGTAGCTCGGCCAGGATCTGCACCGAGACTACCCGAATGACTTCCTTGCCTGCTGCTATGTCCTGACTGTCCATAGGGGGGCAATTCCCCGAGCTGGCCTGAATGGCCACTGAGAGGCCAGAGTTAAGCTGGTGTACTACCTCTCCCACGATAGCACAGCTCAAATCGGAAGAGCTGGAGGAGGTGGGGTTGGAGTGACCCTCAACCAGGGATATCAGGAGGATCTCTTCCGTTACCCCAAAAAGAGCCTTTAGAGGCTCCTCCATGAGGGGAGCCTCTCTAGTTGCAGGCAAGCTCTGCAATGAGGTCTGGGACCTTGAAGATAAACACACAATCACCACTTATGCCATGCAAATATGACCAACTGGTATCTAATCTGGTTCATTAGTGAGCCTGATAACCAAATTAGAGCACTGATGGTTTACTTCTCATACCACCGTAGTTCTAGAAGCCTAAAGCCAACTGACATGATTTTTTGCCTGATTTTTATGTTTGTACGACATCAGAATATGATTAATTCTGAAAGGCATGTACCTGATCTATTTATTCATAGATGACTTAATGGCTTACCCAGTTAAAAATGACTTTCACCTGGACCCCACCCACTCAGTGGCAACATTTCTGACCAGAACTTAAAACTACAAGGTGTGAATTCCAATTTATGATAAGTATGGGTCAGGTCTTGCAATTATTAAGTTGAAATATTGCTGTGAACATACCTCTTAGGCGAACAGCATGGTGATGAGGTTCTGCGAGTGGATTTATGGCGGCACCCTGCACTGCCATTCCTCCTCCTCTCCTTAGTCCAGTAGTTCATCTCACTGGTCAGCAGCCTTTTCTCTCTCTCATCCAGACTGCCTAAGGAATCCTCAGACCCTGTCAGAGAGCACTGGGATTCTGGGGAGGTTGCCCCACTCCTCAGGTTCACCCCCATGATACGAGCTAGCGCTGGTAGGAGAATGCGGAGGGCTGTCTGGGTCACGACTTTAACAATCTTCAGACACAGCATGGAGAGCTGCTCGAATGTGAGCTATGGCCAACAAACAAAGTAATGTTTTTGTCAATCAAGCAATTCCATGACACCATTCCCTATATAGCGCACAATTTTTGACCAGAACCTTATGTGGAGAGACTTACGTTATTTTTCATGCCATGCTGAATCACTCTCCATTGGCTAGAGAAAAGAAAAGAAAGGAAACATATTTTACCTGCACACTGGTATTGAGTTAGTGGAGTCACTAGATAGCAATGTTAGGGAAAATAAAAGTGTATTTAATTAAGCTATTAGCAAGTACATGTGACATTTTGTTATTGATTTACAGGAAGAGTTAGGGGTGTGGTTACAGTGATGTTAGGTGTAGTGTCTAAAATCCCATTTGTGGTTAGAAGGTGCACTATGACTATAAATTCAGAGTTGTTTTATGTGAGGTTGGAAAAAGACATGGGACTTGCTCATCAGTTAGACTCCTCAGGAAGGAGAGGAGGATTGGGGCACAGCATGTCTCAATCTTGAGAGAAGGCATAAGAGTCCTCTGAGCCTCCTTCTCCAGCTGCTCAATGATAGATCCCCTTTCCCGGAAACCACACCCGGGTGTCTGAGAAGACTCTGGGAAACCGCAAAGAGAAATCTAAAGTTGAATCTGAACTTGATCCCTAATTTCCTTCACCTTTAGTGATTTGATTGCACTGGACAGGTAAAAGCACATCTCTCTGCGGGCCTCCACTATATTGCTTTCACCTATATAGATACTATCTTCTCAGATCAGTGCTGATGAATTTGAACACAACCTGCACCCAACATGAAGTAATCTCGGACCTGCACCAATGCTGCTGTTCTCCTCCACGGAAGTCTTCTTGGCACGGCCACTGGACTTACGTTTAGCCTACATGACAACAGATTATAGGTCTCATAGCAGATCTAAGGTCAGTGTAGCGTCTCCTCCTAATGCTTTAAGGCTAGGATTTAGTGATGTCTAAGTAGGCAGAACATGTGTAAAGGACAGCATATGTCTTACCTTGCCTCCTGTCCTGTTCTTGTTAGTCTCATGTGTCTCTGTTTCATCCTTCATATTCTCCACAACCTTATTTTGGTCATCCGGGGGATCCTCCCATTTCACGCTCTGGTGGATAAATGAGAGGTCAATATCAGTCCTTTGGTAGTGACCTACTATATTGTTAATAATTTCTCCTCTAAACTCAAAATAGGCTAAATGAACCATACCTTGCTGTCATCTGACATGATGTGTAGCTTATTGTTGTAGGCTGTTTAGAGGAAATACTAATACCTCCTTTGAAAAAACATCAGTGAACCATCGGCAGACAACTGAAGTGAATTATGCCAAAGCATTGTTGAATACTCGATACCGATTGGCTCAAGCCAGGGCATTCTTCAAAGATGTCATACACACATGATGTCACAATTAGGCCTAAGTCTAATGTCTATATGAACTGTCAATGTCATTAGAAAACAGATCATAGCTTGTCAAAGTTCTGCCAAACGAAAATATTTGTAAGTGCACGTTTTTGCGTTTAATTTATGGTTTATCAAGCATCCTTATTCATCGCCATACACAAAAACGTAACTCGCTGCCATCCATTAGCTATAATTCTGAGGTTGCAAAACTGCAAAACTAGGACATGCAATAAATTATAACCACTTGCACCTAGAATAATTTAAAATCAATTATGTTCTAGGGGGCTTGAACTATTTCATCACTATGGAGCTGTCCGCTGCATAGTGCTGACACGTTTCTTGGCGTCAGGGGACCGTGCCATGGTGCTGAAATGTTTCGAGTCTGGACAGCACCTGAGACCACGGCATGGTGCTGAAATGGAGCAGGGCTCAGTTCTATGGGTATCTCATGCGGATTTGTCTGCTAACCTATGTATAACGATACTATAATTACATTATTTTCATCCATCCGTCAACACAAATGGCATGTCAACGTTCCCCAAATAATAATGCAATGAAACCAAGCCGAGATGTATGGTTCTTCATCCAGAGGACGAAGCACCATTGTATCATCTAAAACCTTCAGAGAGATCCCTTAAAACTGTAGTATAAATTCTCCACATCTGTTCTGGTAGCTAGGTTAATTTAGCGAGACGTGGACAAATCCAACACATAGCGTTTCTACTGAGTCCTGCTTAGAGGTGACTGCCTGTCATGTTGCTAGTTGTAATGACGCTTTTAAAATAACGAAAGGTATTTGTAATTGCTCTGGGAGCTAATTATTGCAGAGCCCAGCTACACATCCTGCTCGCTGGGCTCATTATGGACAGCCAATGAGCAGTTCAGGTGAAAAAGTCAGCCAGATCTGATCTCTATAACATACATGATACTAGGATCCTGTAGCAACCTGCCGGCCTGCCCAATCCTCCATGGCACGAATGCTACACGCGCAATATGTTATGCTAACATCCCACAACAATTCCCCAATTGGAATTACTTGCCTAAACTTCCAATCATACTTATTTTCTACTATCAACCATCGTTTCTGCACTTAAGGCAGACTTGCCATTAGAACAAGATGGAATTAGGACAACTGTAAAGCTCGTTAAACGTAGGCTAAAATTAACCTTACCTGGCTGTCGTCAGCCATTATGTGTAGCCCGTTAATTAAGGCTCTGCGCCTCTGATACTGCAGCTGTTCTGATAGGCTACTGAGCTCTTCTGTAACTGTTAAACTCGTCTAATCTAATCGTATCCCTCGAAACCCCGTCAGTGAACCGTCCTCAAACACAATGAACTGATGTCAATATGGACATTAACCTTCACATAAAGATATCAAATACATGACGTCAGATATGCCTAGAAGTATTGTTGACTTGATCAGAATACATATCATAGTGTCACAGTACATGCTGTTGACAGCCTACCCCCAAATCAAACAGGAACATGGATTTTGTGAAATCTGTTGTGAATGTATAGGAATGTTTTTATAATTGTATAACTGCCTACATTTTACTGGACCCCATGAAGAGTAGCTGCTGCAGCTAAAGGGGATCCACAATAAATACAAATACAAACCCAATGCAACATGATAACACATGCATCAACTTGTTTTGACATATCACATGGGATATGACAGTTCCTGATTCTGCGATACTGTAAACCAACAGACCTTGAGAGGAGATGAAACATCATCTGTTGATCTATTTCACAGGTTTCTGGTGGTTTCTAAGCATTCTACATGTGTTGGGGAAGGAGGGTGGGATCTCTCCAGAGCATCTAATTACATCAATCATGTCTTGCCATGCATGTGATATGAGATAATGTTATGCACCACGTAAATATACATTGCCTAAAGCTGCAGTGCTATACTCCATGGAGACAGTGCTCAATGTTCATTTTACATGATGGATATATGCTACTCCATTTCATACAATCAACCATCAATCAGTACAATTTATTTATAAAGCCCTTTTTACACCAGCAGATGTCACAAAATGCTTATTCCGACACCCAGCTTAAAACCTTAAATAGCATGCAATGCAGATTTAGAAGCACGGTGGCTAGGAAAAACTCTCTAGAAAAACAGGAACCTAGGAAGAAACCTAGATAGGAACCAGGCTCTGAGGGGTGGCTAGTCCTCTTCTGGCTGTGCAGGTGGAGATTATAAAGTGTACATGGCCATTAAGGCCAGATCGTTCTTCAAGTACTGTAGTTCAAACATTCTTCATAGATGACCAGCAGTCAACAAAATAATGTGGTTATAGAGGGTGCAACAGGTCAGCACCTCCGGAGTAATTATCAGTTGGCTTTTCATAGCCGAACAGTCAGAGGTCGAGACAGCAGGTGTGGTAGAGAGAGAGAGAGAGAGAGAGAGAGAGAGAGAGAGAGAGAGAGAGGGAGAGAGAGAGAGAGAGAGAGAAAGAGAGAGGTGGGGGAGAGAGTGAGCGAAGATCGAAACAGCAGGTCCATGACAAGGTATCACGTCTGGAGAACACACATGCCTCTTCATGTGATACATGATGTTTGGCTGTGCTGTGCTAAGTGTTATCTGATGGGTTTGGTGATTGTTCTGTGTGAAGCCGTATTCTGCATTGCATCATGGAATGTGATGTGCAATCCCTGGGCCTATGGCTGTTGAAGCTACTCCACTGCACTGCTGCTCCACTGCACTGCCCTTCTCCCCCGATTGCTCAGTTTGGCCTGGCGGCCAGCTCTAGGAAGAGTCTTGGTGGTTCCAAACTTCTTCCGTTTAAGAATGATGGAGGCCACTGTGTCCTTGGGGACCTTCAATATTGCAGAAATGTTTTGGTACCCTTCCCCAGATCTGTGTCTTGACACAATCATGTCTCTGAGCTCTATGGACAATTCCTTCGACCTCATGGCTTGGTTTTTGCTCTGACATACACTGTCAACTTTTGGAACTTATATTTTCAACATATAGAAAACATATAGAAAACATCTAGCTGCAGATAGCTAATTCTCCTCTATGTGTTTTCCCCTTGCTGCTAATAAGCTCTTACCAATCAAACTAAATTAATAGACAACATCTGGTTATCTGACAGTCTATGCAGCAACTATTGTATTAGAGTCAAGCTGTGGTTATTTTATTTATTTTCCTAGACAAGTCAGTTCAGAACAAATTCTTATTTACAATGACAGCTTAGGAACAGTGGGTTAACTACCTTGTTCAGGAGCAGAACGTCATATTTTTACATTGTTAGCTCAGGGATCTGACCTAGCAACCTTTCAGTTACTGGCCCAATGCTCTAACCACAAGGCTACCTGCTGCCCCAAGTCCTGCCAACTCAAAAACTGCACAATAAATGTATAACCAAGGGGGAACTAGGGCATTTCTCTGAGAAAAGCTGCTTCAGTTTTACTAATCTTCCAAAACACTTGAAATTCTTGTAAAATCATTGCCATTTATTTGATCAAATATACTTTGAAAGGGTAGACATGCAGAAATTCCTCTTGTCAAAAGTCTTGCTGTTACAAAAGTAGTTCCTCATGCAGCGTAACAGGTTACAGGTTCTTCTTGGTGAAGCGCCTGAATGGCTTCATCATTGCTGAAAAGACCCTGACAATCAAGGATCGTTTTTTGACAGGCTGAGATATGGAGGGAGAAACCTCTCCAACTGGAGCTAGAAACACAAGATAAATGGATGGGATAAGAGAGAGAGAGAGAGAGAGAGATGCAGTATAGTAATGTTGAAAAATAAAAGTGCTATGAGTTTGGTAGGCATACCTATGTTTCTAACACACACATAAACAAAACTACAAGCTATAGCAGAGCTCTAAAGTCCTTACCTATGCAATGTCCATCAGTAGAGGGAATCTCAGTCTGTTCCTGGACTGAATGGCAGTCCTTTTTGTTTCCTCTCTTGGAACGCTAACAGAAGAAAGGTAAAGAAAATGGTACAGAGAATAAATAAATAAATGGAACACTTCTGAATCCAAGGCAACAATTTAGTGATTAATAAAACATATTTATCTCATGTATTTGTCTTATCATATCAATAACATCAATAACATCAGCACCTAACTGGAACCAAAAACAAATGCTAACTCCCTGCTATACCTTGAAGTTGATCCTGAGTTTGGTCATTGAAAAGCAAAGGAAGCTCCTTCTTGCTTTCTGCTCAGCCCCCCTCTCTGTCTCAGCCTGGTCTGATGGGTTTGTTGCAGCAGAAGCTGGTCTTGACGCCTCCTTGCATCCCTGTACCAGCTGCTGGGTCAAGGACTTTACCAGGACTCTGTCAAATGCAGGGTCCTGGGAGGAAATAGCTGCTTGCAGGGTGTTATAAGAGCCAAACTCCTCCATGAGGTTTTTATGTACACCTCTGAACACCCTTTGGATGTTCAGGTTCTGGGAATATGCCTGTGTCCTGGAGAATCTAGATGCAGCACAGAACTCAGACAGGACTTGTCTGATGAGTTGCTGAGATGTTGCTGTCACGTCTGCTGCCTGTTGGGAGGGTCCATCTAGGGTTGAGGGTCTGATCTCCGATAGCAACCTTATCACCAGTATGGCGACCAAACAGATGACATCATCTTTGCTGGAGTCCATCAAGTACTGCAGTGGGAATGCAGAGGCACTGCTGATGTCCGGGGTGATTAAGAGCTCCCTCAGATGGCCAGAGCTACTGGGGATACACTCCTCCTTCTCTTCAATGTCAATCCCATCTCCCTTTGGTACCAAAGAGGTTCCCTTGCTGGTGAAAGACGGAGTGGAGGATCGAAAAGAGGCTTTAGCACTCGGTGGTCGACTGCTGTCAGTCATTGGACTGTTACGATGCAGGGGTTCATCTGTGTGTGCCATCATCTTTGTCTTTAGGTCACTTGAAGAAATCTCTGGCATTTTAGAGACCCTGGTGTCGATGCAGGAGCTCCTGACGATGGGGCAGGTCAGATCAAAAGGCACTTCGTCAGGGATGGGAGTGCCAGGGAGGTTGATCTCTAACTCACACTCTGACCTAGGACTCTTTGAAGAGCTGGACAAGGAACTACGACCATTTAAAGAAGTGGACAAAGATGAACAGGTTCTAGGGATGTCTTGGCAGACTTGTTCACTGTCATCCTCACTTTTCTCAACCTCCTTCAGCATAGTTCCTACCACATCATTGATCTGAAGGAGCTCCCTGGAATCCTTCATTCGCCCTAAGTTTGAGATTTCACTCTGGATAGCAACCAGGATTTCCCCAAGGGTCTCTTTGGAAGAAGCATTTTCTGTCCTTTCGGATCCGGGTGGCTTCAGCCCTGTGAAGAAATCCTTAAGTGTGTTCTTCATACTGACGCAGATGGTCTTAGCTGTTGACCAAAGCTTCTCCTCTGATATTTTAACACTCAATTCAGTATCATCCAGTTGGGAGCCCCCGTGGGAGCACTGCGAAACTCTCCCACTTCTTTCCAGTAGCACAGTGTCAGTGGACTCATTTTTCTGGAAAATAGTCGCCATTCCTTTGACAAAGGTTTCCACTAATCCAGAGGCTGTATTCTCAGAGGACATGGAGGACATGGATTCTGAAAGGACATGGATCTCTGATGGTGAGCTAGATGATAAGCCAGCCTGCAGACTTTTCTGAAGACCAGTATGGCTGATCTGTGTGATAAAGGAATGACTGGATCTCATCAGCACTTTACTCACTGCCTCTTCTGCCTGAGTCTGGAAGTCATTGCTAGAGAGCTTCTTAATGCTCTGAATCAGACTAGTAGAGGACTCTGTGATTCTGACACTCTCTTCTGAGCTCAGTTGAGAATATTGAGTACTCACGCTCAAGTCTTCATTGGGTGAGGGTGACTGGGAAATAGTATAGTCATCGAGCTTTGATAGGACACTATCAACAAACCAACAAGCCTCTAGGGACTCATCAGATGAACTGACAACGGCCAAGGATTTACTCTCCACTTTTGATAACTCTGACTTGTAGATGGAAAAAACTTTCTGACATCAGAAACTTTGCTGATTCAATAAACAATTCACGTTCAGGGAAAAAATCAGTTACATTGTAATCCTGCATATATTTCTTCCCTTTTGTCAACTTCAAAAATTGACGTATCCTCTCGATCCCATACCTCCCTTCCACCCCATCTATCTCACTATATTGTTGTGAAGCGTCAGACGACTCACTCTCACTATCCTCCCCAGAAGAATACTCCACCATCTCTACACCTTGTTCATCTTCAATTGATTTATCAAACTCTACCTTTCTCTTAGAATTAGACCCTTCACCACCCCTTAAATTCTTCCTTTTACTCCTCGGTATTTTGAAAACATCCGCTTCCTTTTCCATTATTTCAATCTCCTCTTGACTTCCAATTTCATTTTCCAACACCACCTCAGCGACAGCAGTCGCAATCTCACCTACTGTTTCCCCTCCCTCTTTGTTCTGATCTACCACAATTGCCCCCGTATCCACACTGCCTTCCTCTCCTGCTTTTCCAACCACATCTGCCCACCTTCTCTCTTCTCCTGTACCCTTATTATGTTCATTCCCTCGCGGTGGTGCGTTAGTTGCACTCGCACTAAAACTACTACCAGGCTCAGCGCGCTCATTTTCGGGACAACTACGCACCAAATGCCCCTCTCTTCCACATCCAAAGCATTTCATTGATTCAGTAGATGCATAGAAGACATAATCAAATCCATCAATCTTAAAGCTAAACGCTAAATTCAGTTCATCTCCTTCCTTTTTTTAAATCATATGCACTTGTCTCCTATGAGACACGACATGTTTCAACAACGGAGATTTGCATCCAAAAAGAACCTTCTTTATTGTAGATACTATTTGACCATGGCGCGATAACTCTCGCTCTAACACTTCATCTCTAACAAATGGTGGCACGTTAGAAAGCATGACTTTCTTCGCAGGATTCATAAGCGGAAATACCGGCGTCTGTGTCTCCCGCAACACAACACCCCTCTCAACTATTTTATTCACCTTTTCAATTGAATCTAAGAATATCACTACAGCGCTATTCATCCTTGAGGCTGATTTGATGCTATCATACCCAATGATAGCACCCACAGCCAAGCTACATTCTTCCACTGAACACCCTGTCGCAGCAGGAATCTTTACTCCATGCCTCCGACTAAGTTTTTCAAACTCTCCATTTCCGCGAGTGGCCATAGCAACCAGCCCCACCCGCTGGTTGTGCCCTCGTGAAAAACCAACCTCAAAGATCCCACCACCCCTATACGTGCTTAGTGATAGTTTAAACAAGATACCCTTAAAACAACTAAACTAATCAATATATATATATATACATACAAAAACCCGATAGAGTGAAAAAAGAAATTCCATTCGCTCTCACAATCACCCCTGCTTGACGACTCACTCCCAGCATGCACTCCGACGAGAGAGAGAGAGAGAGGGAGAGAGAAAGAGAGAGGTGGGGGAGAGAGAGAGCGAAGATCGAAACAGCAGGTCCATGACAAGGTATCACGTCTGGAGAACACACATGCCTCTTCATGTGATACATGATGTTTGGCTGTGCTGTGCTAAGTGTTATCTGATGGGTTTGGTGATTGTTCTGTGTGAAGCCGTATTCTGCATTGCATCATTTATTTTTTATTTTTTTATTTCACCTTTATTTAACCAGGTAGGCTAGTTGAGAACAAGTTCTCATTTGCAACTGCGACCTGGCCAAGATAAAGCATAGCAGTGTGAGCAGACAACAAAGAGTTACACATGGAGTAAACAATTAACAAGTCAATAACACAGTAGAAACCAAAGGGGGAGTCTATATACAATGTGTGCAAAAGGCATGAGGAGGTAGACAAATAATTACAATTTTTGCAGATTAACACTGGAGTGATGAATGATCAGATGGTCATGTACAGGTAGAGATATTGGTGTGCAAAAGAGCAGAAAAGTAAATAAATAAAAACAGTATGGGGATGAGGTAGGTGAGAAAGGGTGGGCTATTTACCAATAGACTATGTACAGCTGCAGCGATCGGTTAGCTGCTCAGATAGCTGATGTTTGAAGTTGGTGAGGGAGATAAAAGTCTCCAACTTCAGCGATTTTTGCAATTCGTTCCAGTCACAGGCAGCAGAGTACTGGAACGAAAGGCGGCCAAATGAGGTGTTGGCTTTAGGGATGATCAGTGAGATACACCTGCTGGAGCGCGTGCTACGGATGGGTGTTGCCATCGTGACCAGTGAGCTGAGATAAGGCGGAGCTTTACCTAGCATGGACTTGTAGATGACCTGGAGCCAGTGGGTCTGGCGACGAATATGTAGCGAGGGCCAGCCGACTAGAGCATACAAGTCGCAGTGGTGGGTGGTATAAGGTGCTTTAGTGACGAAACGGATGGCACTGTGATAGACTGCATCCAGTTTGCTGAGTAGAGTGTTGGAAGCCATTTTGTAGATGACATCGCCGAAGTCGAGGATCGGTAGGATAGTCAGTTTTACTAGGGTAAGCTTGGCGGCGTGAGTGAAGGAGGCTTTGTTGCGGAATAGAAAGCCGACTCTTGATTTGATTTCCGATTGGAGATGTTTGATATGAGTCTGGAAGGAGAGTTTGCAGTCTAGCCAGACACCTAGGTACTTATAGACGTCCACATATTCTAGGTCGGAACCATCCAGGGTGGTGATGCTAGTCGGGCATGCGGGTGCAGGCAGCGACCGGTTGAAAAGCATGCATTTGGTTTTACTAGCGTTTAAGAGCAGTTGGAGGCCACGGAAGGAGTGTTGTATGGCATTGAAGCTTGTTTGGAGGTTAGATAGCACAGTGTCCAAAGACGGGCCGAAGGTATATAGAATGGTGTCGTCTGCGTAGAGGTGGATCAGGGAATCGCCCGCAGCAAGAGCAACATCATTGATATACACAGAGAAAAGAGTCGGCCCGAGAATTGAACCCTGTGGCACCCCCATAGAGACTGCCAGAGGACCAGACAGCATGCCCTCCGATTTGACACACTGAACTCTGTCTGCAAAGTAATTGGTGAACCAGGCAAGGCAGTCATCCGAAAAACCGAGGCTCCTGAGTCTGCCGATAAGAATATGGTGATTGACAGAGTCGAAAGCCTTGGCAAGGTCGATGAAGACGGCTGCACAGTACTGTCTTTTATCGATGGCGGTTATGATATCGTTGAGTACCTTGAGTGTGGCTGAGGTGCACCCATGACCGGCTCGGAAACCAGATTGCACAGCGGAGAAGGTGCGGTGGGATTCGAGATGGTCAGTGACCTGTTTGTTGACTTGGCTTTCGAAGACCTTAGATAGGCAGGGCAGGATGGATATAGGTCTGTAACAGTTTGGGTCCAGGGTGTCTCCCCCTTTGAAGAGGGGGATGACTGCGGCAGCTTTCCAATCCTTGGGGATCTCAGACGATATGAAAGAGAGGTGAACAGGCTGGTAATAGGGGTTGCGACAATGGTGGCAGATAGTTTCAGAAATAGAGGGTCCAGATTGTCAAGCCCAGCTGATTTGTACGGGTCCAGGTTTTGCAGCTCTTTCAGAACATCTGCTATCTGGATTTGGTTAAAGGAGAACCTGGAGAGGCTTGGGCGAGGAGCTGCGGGGGGGGCGGAGCTGTTGGCCGAGGTTGAAGTAGCCAGGCCGAAGGCATGGCCAGCCGTTGAGAAATGCTTATTGAAGTTTTCGATAATCATGGATTTATCAGTGGTGACCGTGTTACCTAGCCTCAGTGCAGTGGGCAGCTGGGAGGAGGTGCTCTTGTTCTCCATGGACTTCACGGTGTCCCAGAATTTTTTGGAGTTGGAGCTACAGGATGCAAACTTCTGCCTGAAGAAGCTGGCCTTATCTTTCCTGACTGACTGCGTGATGTGATGTGCAATCCCTGGGCCTATGGCTGTTGAAGCTACTCCACTGCACTGCTGCTCCACTGCACTGCCCTTCTCCCCCGATTGCTCAGTTTGGCCTGGCGGCCAGCTCTAGGAAGAGTCTTGGTGGTTCCAAACTTCTTCCGTTTAAGAATGATGGAGGCCACTGTGTCCTTGGGGACCTTCAATATTGCAGAAATGTTTTGGTACCCTTCCCCAGATCTGTGTCTTGACACAATCATGTCTCTGAGCTCTATGGACAATTCCTTCGACCTCATGGCTTGGTTTTTGCTCTGACATACACTGTCAACTTTTGGAACTTATATTTTCAACATATAGAAAACATATAGAAAACATCTAGCTGCAGATAGCTAATTCTCCTCTATGTGTTTTCCCCTTGCTGCTAATAAGCTCTTACCAATCAAACTAAATTAATAGACAACATCTGGTTATCTGACAGTCTATGCAGCAACTATTGTATTAGAGTCAAGCTGTGGTTATTTATTTATTTTCCTAGACAAGTCAGTTCAGAACAAATTCTTATTTACAATGACAGCTTAGGAACAGTGGGTTAAATACCTTGTTCAGGAGCAGAACATCATATTTTTTCATTGTTAGCTCAGGGATCTGACCTAGCAACCTTTCAGTTACTGGCCCAACGCTCTAACCACAAGGCTACCTGCTGCCCCAAGTCCTGCCAACTCAAAAACTGCACAATAAATGTATAACCAAGGGGGAACTAGTGCATTTCTCTGAGAAAAGCTGCTTCAGTTTTACTAATCTTCCAAAACACTTGAAATTCTTGTAAAATCATTGCCATTTATTTGATCAAATATACTTTGAAAGGGTAGACATGCAGAAATTCCTCTTGTCAAAAGTCTTGCTGTTACAAAAGTAGTTATTCATGCAGCGTAACAGGTTACAGGTTCTTCTTGGTGAAGCGCCTGAATGGCTTCATCATTGCTGAAAAGACCCTGACAATCAAGGATCGTTTTTTGACAGGCTGAGATATGGAGGGAGAAACCTCTCCAACTGGAGATAGAAACACAAGAGAAATGGATGGGGTAAGAGAGAGAGAGAGAGAGAGAGATGCAGTATAGTAATGTTAAAAAATAAAAGTGCTATGAGTTTGGTAGGCATACCTATGTTTCTAACACACACCTAAACAAAACTAAAAGTCCTTACATATGCTATGTCCATCAGCAGAGGGAATCTCAGTCTGTTCCTGGACTGAATGGCAGTCCTTTTTGTTTCCTCTCTTGGAACGCTAACAGAAGAAAGGTAAAGAAAATGGTACAGAGAATAAATAAATAAATGGAACACTTCTGAATCCAAGGCAACAATTTAGTGATTAATAAAACATATTTATCTCATGTATTTGTCTTATCATATCAATAACATCAATAACATCAGCACCTAACTGGAACCAAAAACAAATGCTAACTCCCTGCTATACCTTGAAGTTGATCCTGAGTTTGGTCATTGAAAAGCAAAGGAAGCTCCTTCTTGCTTTCTGCTCAGCCCCCCTCTCTGTCTCAGCCTGGTCTGATGGGTTTGTTGCAGCAGAAGCTGGTCTTGACGCCTCCTTGCATCCCTGTACCAGCTGCTGGGTCAAGGACTTTACCAGGACTCTGTCAAATGCAGGGTCCTGGGAGGAAATAGCTGCTTGCAGGGTGTTATAAGAGCCAAACTCCTCCATGAGGTTTTTATGTACACCTCTGAACAACCTTTGGATGTTCAGGTTCTGGGAATATGCCTGTGTCCTGGAGAATCTAGATGCAGCACAGAACTCAGACAGGACTTGTCTGATGAGTTGCTGAGATGTTTCTGTCAGATCTGCTACCTGTTGGGATGGTCCATCTAGGGCTGAGGGTCTGATCTCCGATAGCAACTTTATCACCAGTATGGTGACAAAACAGATGCCATCATCTTTGCTGGAGTCCATCAAGTACTGCAATGGGAATGCAGTGGCACTGCTGATGTCCGGGGTGATTAAGAGCTCCCTCAGATGGCCAGAGCTGCTGGGGATACACTCCTCCTTCTCTTCAATGTCAATCCCATCTCCCTTTGGTACCAAAGAGGTTCCCTTGCTGGTGAAAGACGGAGTGGAGGATCGAAAAGAGGCTTTAGCACTCGGTGGTCGACTGCTGTCAGTCATTGGACTGTTACGATGCAGGGGTTCATCTGTGTGTGCCATCATCTTTGTCTTTAGGTCACTTGAAGAAATCTCTGGCATTTTAGAGACCCTGGTGTCGATGCAGGAGCTCCTGACGATGGGGCAGGTCAGATCAAAAGGCACTTCGTCAGGGATGGGAGTGCCAGGGAGGTTGATCTCTAACTCACACTCTGACCTAGGACTCTTTGAAGAGCTGGACAAGGAACTACGACCATTTAAAGAAGTGGACAAAGATGAACAGGTTCTAGGGATGTCTTGGCAGACTTGTTCACTGTCATCCTCACTTTTCTCAACCTCCTTCAGCATAGTTCCTACCATATCATTGATCTGAAGGAGCTCCCTGGAATCCTTCATTCGCCCTAAGTTTGAGATTTCACTCTGGATAGCAACCAGGATTTCCCCAAGGGTCTCTTTGGAAGAAGCATTTTCTGTCCTTTCGGATCCGGGTGGCTTCAGCCCTGTGAAGAAATCCTTAAGTGTGTTCTTCATACTGACGCAGATGGTCTTAGCTGTTGACCAAAGCTTCTCCTCTGATTTTTTAACACTCAATTCAGTATCATCCAGTTGGGAGCCCCCGTGGGAGCACTGCGAAACTCTCCCACTTCTTTCCAGTAGCACAGTGTCAGTGGACTCATTTTTCTGGAAAATAGTCGCCATTCCTTTGACAAAGGTTTCCACTAATCCAGAGGCTGTATTCTCAGAGGACATGGAGGACATGGATTCTGAAAGGACATGGATCTCTGATGGTGAGCTAGATGACAAGCCAGCCTGCAGACTTTTCTGAAGACCAGTATGGCTGATCTGTGTGATAAAGGAATGACTGGATCTCATCAGCACTTTACTCACTGCCTCTTCTGCCTGAGTCTGGAAGTCATTGCTAGAGAGCTTCTTAATGCTCTGAATCAGACTAGGAGAGGACTCTGTGATTCTGACACTCTCTTCCGAGCTCAGTTGAGAATATTGAGTACTCACGCTCAAGTCTTCATTGGGTGAGGGTGACTGGGAAATAGTATAGTCATCGAGCTTTGATAGGACACTATCAACAAACCAACAAGCCTCTAGGGACTCAACAGATGAACTGACAACGGCCAAGGATTTACTCTCCACTTTTGATAACTCTGACTTGTAGATGGAAAAAACACTACTAAGAACTTCTTGAGTACTGGTATCCAGATTGGAGAGACAGAGAGCTGGTATTGGTTGGCTCTCACTGGGAACTCTACTAAGTTCGGTGCTGGGTAACTGGACCTCAACAGTTGAAACAGTTGACTTTTCCAGGGTGTCTGAAGACTCCTGAAGAGAAGCATCCTTAGCCACACCTTCTTCTCGAGCGGATAGAGTTAAAAGGTCCCTCAGCTTTGCTCGTATACGGCCGTAGAGTGTGCGGGCTAGAGAGAAGGTTATCATCTGTGAAGATCCTGTTTTGTGGTCATTTACAGGAACTGGCCAATCAACTGCTTCACATGTGCCTTCAAATGATGCTATCGTCTCCATGCCTCCCACAAATGCCTTAACAATCACTGTGGCAGTGGAGGTTACAGGTGTCAGGGCTATGCAGCTGGTATTCAGGGGAGCTTCAGTAGGGCTAGGAGCAGCACTAGAAGGCCTAGAGGAAGGAGCCATGCCAGAAGAGCTGCTGACTTTCCTTGTAAGGATGGTGTTCACCGCCTTCAGGGCTTTAGACTGAAAGTCGGGGCTAGAGAGGGTCTGAATCTTTCTGGCCACCACACTGGTAGAGGATCCAGTCTCTTTGAGAAAGTGAGTGGTCCCTTCTTTCCCAGATGGACACTCAACATCAAGGTCACATTGAAGATTGGTCAGAAATGTAGACCCCAAGATTGTCATCTTCTTGGCCAGATCCAATAGGATGTTGAAGTCCTGTGCCATTTTGTCCATTGTGCCGACAATGGCATCCAGCACATCATCGGTCACAGAGTCCATGAGGGGCTCGATAAACCCTACCCACTCTGGCTCAGACGTTTGGCTCTGTAGCTCGGCCAGGATCTGCACCGAGACTACCCGAATGACCTCCTTGCCTGCTGCTATGTCCTGACTGTCCATAGGGGGGCAACTCCCCGAGCTGGCCTGAATGGCCACTGAGAGGCCAGAGTTAAGCTGGTGTACTACCTCTCCCACGATAGCACAGCTCAAATCGGAGGAGCTGGAGGAGGTGGGGTTGGAGTGACCCTCAACCAGGGATATCAGGAGGCTCTCTTCCGTTACCCCAAAAAGAGCCTTTAGAGGCTCCTCCATGAGGGGAGCCTCTCTAGTTGCAGGCAAGCTCTGCAATGAGGTCTGGGACCTTTAAGATAAACACACAATCACCACTTATGCCATGCAAATGTGACCAACTGGTATCTAATCTGGTTCATTAGTGAGCCTGATAACCAAATTAGAGCACTGATGGTTTACTTCTCATACCACCGTAGTTCTAGAAGCCTAAAGCCAACTGACATGATTTTTTGCCTGATTTTTATGTTTGTACGACATCAGAATATGATTAATTCTGAAAGGCATGTACCTGATCTATTTATTCATAGATGACTTAATGGCTTACCCAGTTAAAAATGACTTTCACCTGGACCCACCCACTCAGTGGCAACATTTCTGACCAGAACTTAAAACTACAAGGTGTGAATTCCAAGTTAATAATTTATGATAAGTATGGGTCAGGTCTTGCAATTATTAAGTTGAAATATTGCTGTGAACATACCTCTTAGGCGAACAGCATGGTGATGAGGTTCTGCGAGTGGATTTATGGCGGCACCCTGCACTGCCATTCCTCCTCCTCTCCTTAGTCCAGTAGTTCATCTCACTGGTCAGCAGCCTTTTCTCTCTCTCATCCAGACTGCCTAAGGAATCCTCAGACCCTGTCAGAGAGCACTGGGATTCTGGGGAGGTTGCCCCACTCCTCAGGTTCACCCCCATGATACGAGCTAGCGCTGGTAGGAGAATGCGGAGGGCTGTCTGGGTCACGACTTTAACAATCTTCAGACACAGCATGGAGAGCTGCTCGAATGTGAGCTATGGTCAACAAACAGAGTAATGTTTTTGTCAATCAAGCAATTCCATGACACCATTCCCTATATAGCGCACCATTTTTGACCAGAACCTTATGTGGAGAGACTTACGTTATTTTTCATGCCATGCTGAATCACTCTCCATTGGCTAGAGAAAAGAAAAGAAAGGAAACATATTTTACCTGCACACTGGTATTGAGTTAGTGGAGTCACTAGATAGCCATGTTAGGGAAAATAAAAGTGTATTTAATTAAGCTATTAGCAAGTACATGTGACATTTTGTTCTTGATTTACAGGAAGAGTTAGGGGTGTGGTTACAGTGATGTTAGATGTAGTGTCTAAAATCCCATTTGTGGTTAGAAGGTGCACTATGACTATAAATTCAGAGTTGTTTTATGTGAGGTTGGAAAAAGACATGGGACTTGCTCATTAGTTAGACTCCTCAGGAAGGAGAGGAGGATTGGGGCACAGCATGTCTCAATCTTGAGAGAAGGCATAAGAGTCCTCTGAGCCTCCTTCTCCAGCTGCTCAATGATAGATCCCCTTTCCCGGAAACCACACCCGGGTGTCTGAGAAGACTCTGGGAAACCGCAAAGAGAAATCTAAAGTTGAATCTGAACTTGATCCCTAATTTCCTTCACCTTTAGTGATTTGATTGCACTGGACAGGTAAAAGCACATTTCTCTGCGGGCCTCCACTATATTGCTTTCACCTATATAGATACTATCTTCTCAGATCAGTGCTGATGAATTTGAACACAACCTGCACCCAACATGAAGTAATCTCGGACCTGCACCAATGCTGCTGTCCTCCTCCACGGAAGTCTTCTTGGCACGGCCACTGGACTTACGTTTAGCCTACATGACAACAGATTATAGGTCTCATAGCAGATCTAAGGTCAGTGTAGCGTCTCCTCCTAATGCTTTAAGGCTAGGATTTAGTGATGTCTAAGTAGGCAGAACATGTGTAAAGGACAGCATATGTCTTACCTTGCCTCCTGTCCTGTTCTTGTTGGTCTCATGTGTCTCTGTTTCATCCTTCATATTCTCCACAACCTTATTTTGGTCATCCGGGGGATCCTCCCATTTCACGCTCTGGTGGATAAATGAGAGGTCAATATCAGTCCTAGGTTGTGACTTTGTGAAACAACTTATTCGCTCCTATTTTAAACAAAACGGCAATAGTGGTCAGATTTCAGTCCATGGATCAAACCAGTGAGACCTATTGCTTTGGTAGTGACCTACTATATTGTTAGTAATTTCTCCTCTAAACTCAAAATAGGCTAAATGAACCATACCTTGCTGTCATCTGACATGATGTGTAGCTTATTGTTGTAGGCTGTTTAGAGGAAATACTAATACCTCCTTTGAAAAAACATCAGTGAACCATCGGCAGACAACTGAAGTGAATTATGCCAAAGCATTGTTGAATACTCGATACCGATTGGCTCAAGCCAGGGCATTCTTCAAAGATGTCATACACACATGATGTCACAATTAGGCCTAAGTCTAATGTTTATATGAACTGTCAATGTCATTAGAAAACAGATCATAGCTTGTCAAAGTTCTGCCAAACGAAAATATTTGTAAGTGCACGTTTTTGCGTTTAATTTATGGTTTATCAAGCATCCTTATTCATCGCCATGCACAAAAACGTAACTCGCTGCCATCCATTAGCTATAATTCTGAGGTTGCAAAACTGCAAAACTAGGACATGCAATAAATTATAACCACTTGCACCTAGAATAATTTAAAATCAATTATGTTCTAGGGGGCTTGAACTATTTCAGCACTATGGAGCTGTCCGCTGCATAGTGCTGACACGTTTCTTGGCGTCAGGGGACCGTGCCATGGTGCTGAAATGTTTCGAGTCTGGACAGCACCTGAGACCACGGCATGGTGTTGAAATGGAACAGGGCTCAGTTCTATGGGTATCTCATGCGGATTTGTCTGCTAACCTATGTATAACGATACTATAATTACATTATTTTCATCCATCCGTCAACACAAATGGCATGTCAACGTTCCCCAAATAATAATGCAATGAAACCAAGCCGAGATGTATGGTTCTTCATCCAGAGGACGAAGCACCATTGTATCATCTAAAACCTTCAGAGAGATCCCTTAAAACTGTAGTATAAATTCTCCACATCTGTTCTGGTAGCTAGGTTAATTTAGCGAGACGTGGAACATGATAACACATGCATCAACTTGTTTTGACATATCACATGGGATATGACAGTTCCTGATTCTGAGATACTGTAAACCAACAGACCTTGAGAGGAGATAAAACATCATCTGTTGATCTATTTCACAGGTTTCTGGTGGTTTCTAAGCATTCTACATGTGTTGGGGAAGGAGGGTGGGATCTCTCCAGAGCATCTAATTACATCAATCATGTCTTGCCATGCATGTGATATGAGATAATGTTATGCACCACGTAAATATACATTGCCTAAGGCTGCAGTGCTATACTCCATGGAGACAGTGCTCAATGTTCATTTTACATGATGGATATATGCTACTCCATTTCATACAATCAATCATCAATCAATCAGTACAATTTATTTATAAAGCCCTTTTTACACCAGCAGATGTCACAAAATGCTTATTCCGACACCCAGCTTAAAACCTTAAATAGCATGCAATGCAGATTTAGAAGCACGGTGGCTAGGAAAAACTCTCTAGAAAAACAGGAACCTAGGAAGAAACCTAGATAGGAACCAGGCTCTGAGGGGTGGCTAGTCCTCTTCTGGCTGTGCAGGTGGAGATTATAAAGTGTACATGGCCATTAAGGCCAGATCGTTCTTCAAGTACTGTAGTTCAAACATTCTTCATAGATGACCAGCAGTCAACAAAATAATGTGGTTATAGAGGGTGCAACAGGTCAGCACCTCCGGAGTAATTATCAGTTGGCTTTTCATAGCCGAACAGTCAGAGGTCGAGACAGCAGGTGTGGTAGAGAGAGAGAGAGAGAGAGTTTTGAGTTTTTATAAAACCTTTATTTTTTACTCAAGTGTTAACATAAAATAAAAATAAAAAGACACACTGCCTTTTCAGAAATGAAACAACAAATGTAATTCCTAAACAAAAATACATACATAACATATACATTCAACTTATTTCATCAGAAAAAAATAATTGCCCCTCCTCTACAAAACAAAGCGCTCTTTCGTAGGCCCACTTCTCCTCAAATAATAGGAGATCTTTTACAGCTGAAAAGAACTCAAAATCTACTTTTATTCTTGCTTTCACTAATCCTTTAAAAACACATCTTACATCCTTCCCATATCCCGTTTCTATCTTGTGTTTTCTACTCAGAAAAATTGACATCTTAGCTTGTCCCAAAATAAAATTTAACATTTGACATTTTCTTTTCTGTTGTTTACTATATTGAAACCCCAAAATAAAAACAGTGTTATTGAAAAATTCCCCTACAGCTTTAAACAAAGATTCCATCATTTCCAATAGAGGTTTTATCCTCTCACACTCCATAAAACAGTGAAAAATGGTTTCTCTTATATTACAAAAAGGACATCCATCTCTAACATCTGAATTAATAACAGATACAAAAGCATTAACTGCAATGATGCCATGTAAAACCCTCCATTGCATATCACCAGTACCCTTTTGTAACGGTGGTTTGTACAGTGCCCTCCATGCTGGCTTTACCCTATCATCAATGCCCAATTTTACCCTCCATGGAGTGTCTTTTCTATTTTTCAATTTATCTTTATTCAACACCTTGACACACCCCCTATACAAGTCCTTCCCATTCACCTCATCCAAACCCACCTCCTCCAACCCTCTCAAATCCAGCAATAACGCCTTTCTTTCTGACTCTGGGATACCTGGTGTAATCCCTAGTCTTGGAAATGAGACGTCTTCATCTTGTACCTTCTTCTTGTGGCTACTAAGCATACCCCATTCTTCCGCTGACAGAGCCTTCCTACAGCTCCCCAGCATTTGTCCGACAATCCTTTCCGACCTCATCCCCAAATGTTCTGCCACCCGTCTTCTATCCATTAAGGCGGGCCCAGCCATGGCCATTAACTGTCTTAAGGTGATGATTTTCCCCTTCACCAGAATCTTGGAGAAATGTGGAACAGCTGCAGTTGTACAATCCAGTCTTGCCCCATACACCAGAGGTTCCTCCAACAGCCAATGCATCTGGACACCTTCATTATGCTCCACACTCTGAGAAGTCCTCTGTAAAACGGAGGTACTCCCTCCCTAGAAATCTGGCTACTATCAACCAGAAATAAAGCCTTCTTTAAACCTAATCCTCCAACCCGTTGTAATATAAGACCTGCCACCCCTCTCCACACCACATTTTCCGGTCCATAAAGTAACCTTTGAATAAACTGAAACCGGAAAGCAGCAGCCCTACTAGCAAGATGTACAAGACCTTGTCCCCCCTCTTCTTTTGACAAATACAAAACACTTTGTGGAACCCAGTGATATTTATCCCAAAAGAAATCCACAATAATTGCCTGTATCTTAGCCAGAAGGCCAGATGGTGGTTCTAAAACTGACAACCGATGCCACAGTGCAGATGCAATCACATTGTTAACTATAATAGTGCGCCCCCTATATGACATACGAGATAATAACCAACGCCATCTCCTCATCCTCCCTTCCACCATTTCAACCACCCCACTCCAATTTTTTTCCATAGTCCCCTCATCTCCTAGGTATACTCCAAGATACTTAAAACCTCCCTTATACCATTCTAGCCCCCCTGGCAAAGCCATGATCCCTCCAGACCATTCTCCAATCTGTAACGCACAACTCTTTTCCCAATTGACCTTTGCAGAGGATATTCCCCTAAAACGATCAACCATTAGACCCAAGCTATCCACCTCCGCTTGATTTTTCACTAGCACAACTACATCATCAGCATAGGCTGAGAGACGAATAGGAGGAACATCCTCTGAAAGGCACACCCCTGCAATGCGACTTCTAATGCTATTTAGTAGTGGCTCTATAGCAATGGCATATAACATCCCTGACATAGAACATCCCTGCCTAATACCTCTACACACTTTAAAAGGAGCACTCAAACCACCGTTAACTTTCAATACACTTTCAATGTCACCATATATCACCTTTATCATGGCAATAAAACCAGAGCTGAACCCAAACGCCTCAAACGTGTGCCATAAATATTGATGTTCAACTCGGTCAAATGCCTTTTCCTGATCAATTGAAATTAGACCAGCATCCAACCCAATAGCCCTAGAGACGTCCAAAAAATCACGAATCAGAGAAATGTTATCCCCTATCTGCCTGCCAGGAACACAGTAGGACTGATCCGTATGTATGATTTGCCCCATCACCTCCCTCAGCCTGTTGGACAAAGCTTTTGACAATATCTTATAATCAGTGCACAATAAAGCCACCGGCCTCCAGTTCTTCACCTCCCTCGGGTCACCCTTTTTGGGCAGTAGGGTGAGGACAGCCCTTCTGCAGCTTATTGGTAGTAACCCTCCGGTTAAACTATCATTAGCTACTTCTAACCAATCCTCTCCCAACATAGCCCAAAAAGACTTAAAAAAGTCAACGGGAAGCCCATCAATGCCTGGTGCCCTTCCATTTTCCATGCCTTTTAATGCAGTGTATAAATCCTGCAAAGACAATGGTTGCTCAAGCTCAACCTGAGCTTCTGCAGCCACCTTTGGGAGCCCATCAAAGAACTGCTGTGTCACTGTTTTGTCCTCTTTGTACTCACACTTGTAGAGCTCAGCATAGAACTCTACTGCCCTCTTTCTAATTTCACTAGGGCTAGTGAGCTCTTGTCCAACAGCTGATTTGAGACAATGAATAATTTTTCTTTGTCCATTCTTTTTCTCTAAACCAAAGAAAAATTTGGATGAGGCATCCATTTCAGATATTCCCTGAAATTTACTTCTCACCAGTGCCCCCTGTGCTCTGATACCCAGCAGGTCTGCCAATGCAGTTTTTCTCCTCTTGAGGGCCTGAGTATGGCCTCGATCTCCTGTGGTCTCAACCAACGTCATGAGTTCCACTATTTCAATCTCTAGGGCTTTCATTGATCTGGTGATATCTTTGGTGACATTCCTCGTGTATTGATTACAAAATTGTTGAATCTGTATTTTCCCTATATCCCACCACTGTTGAATGGATACAAAACTGGCCTTTTGAGACCTCCACCTCTCCCAAAAAAAACTGAAACATTTCCTGAAGTGAGCATCACTCAATAAAGTTATATTAAAATGCCAGTATGCGCTTTTGGGTTTTACATCGTTAATGAACACCACCTCTGTTATTAAACAATGATCAGAAAATCCCACTGGAGTTATCACACTTGATTTACAGACCTGAGATTGATGCTCAAAAACATAAAACCTATCTAACCTGGCCATAGAAATGATGTTCTCTCTCACATGCGCCCAGGTGTACTGCCTTGTTCCTCCATGTTGACTCCGCCAAATATCACACAATTCATTTGTTACAATGAGGCGTTTTAAAAACATCCTTGAGGCTATTGAGGTTGAGGTTCTTGGTTCTTGAGGTTCTTGGTGATTTCTATCTAAATCACTAACTGTGCAGTTAAAATCCCCAGCAATAAACAAATAATCTTCTTTGTTACATTTCTCAATGGTATTTTATAGTGTCTCTAAAAAACATACCCTCTCAACTGTCACCACTGGGGCATATACATTTATCAGACACATAGTGATGTTTTCATACCTTGCTCTAACTTTTAATAACCTCCCCTCAACTACCTCTTCAACCTCAT
The DNA here is from genome assembly GCF_002021735.2 of Oncorhynchus kisutch. Taxonomy (NCBI): domain Eukaryota; kingdom Metazoa; phylum Chordata; class Actinopteri; order Salmoniformes; family Salmonidae; genus Oncorhynchus; species Oncorhynchus kisutch. The sequence goes on along the minus strand of NC_034176.2, from coordinate 27,991,251 downwards.
ATGACAATGGCAAAAACCCTTTTGAGAACAAGATAACCACACCCCCACTTTTTAAGTTTTTATGACTACACACCACTGTCCCCCCCCACTACTGTTGCCACATAACTTCATTTTCCAAATTACTATGCGTTTCTTGTAGAAAAATGATGTCACTTCCCTTTCCCCTAATTAACTCATACACCATGGCTCTTTTAATAACATCTCTTGCCCCATTTACGTTTAAAGAAGAAATCTTAAAACTGCTCATGGATAAAAAAAATATACAGAGGAAGATCCAGCCACCACATCTCTTTACAGAGTTAAAACTGCAACTGAACTCTTTCATTTTCTTTAGAATTTACATCACTTATCACTCTTGTGACCACTTTCTTGAGTCTAGCAATTTCAGGGCTTTTCAAACTTCCCCCTGTAATTTTTGACATCAGAAACTTTGCTGATTCAATAAACAATTCACGTTCAGGGAAAAAATCAGTTACATTGTAATCCTGCATATATTTCTTCCCTTTTGTCAACTTCAAAAATTGACGTATCCTCTCGATCCCATACCTCCCTTCCACCCCATCTATCTCACTATATTGTTGTGAAGCGTCAGACGACTCACTCTCACTATCCTCCCCAGAAGAATACTCCACCATCTCTACACCTTGTTCATCTTCAATTGATTTATCAAACTCTACCTTTCTCTTAGAATTAGACCCTTCACCACCCCTTAAATTCTTCCTTTTACTCCTCGGTATTTTGAAAACATCCGCTTCCTTTTCCATTATTTCAATCTCCTCTTGACTTCCAATTTCATTTTCCAACACCACCTCAGCGACAGCAGTCGCAATCTCACCAACTGTTTCCCCTCCCTCTTTGTTCTGATCTACCACAATTGCCCCCGTATCCACACTGCCTTCCTCTCCTGCTTTTCCAACCACATCTGCCCACCTTCTCTCTTCTCCTGTACCCTTATTATGTTCATTCCCTCGCGGTGGTGCGTTAGTTGCACTCGCACTAAAACTACTACCAGGCTCAGCGCGCTCATTTTCGGGACAACTACGCACCAAATGCCCCTCTCTTCCACATCCAAAGCATTTCATTGATTCAGTAGATGCATAGAAGACATAATCAAATCCATCAATCTTAAAGCTAAACGCTAAATTCAGTTCATCTCCTTCCTTTTTTTAAATCATATGCACTTGTCTCCTATGAGACACGACATGTTTCAACAACGGAGATTTGCATCCAAAAAGAACCTTCTTTATTGTAGATACTATTTGACCATGGCGCGATAACTCTCGCTCTAACACTTCATCTCTAACAAATGGTGGCACGTTAGAAAGCATGACTTTCTTCGCAGGATTCATAAGCGGAAATACCGGCGTCTGTGTCTCCCGCAACACAACACCCCTCTCAACTATTTTATTCACCTTTTCAATTGAATCTAAGAATATCACTACAGCGCTATTCATCCTTGAGGCTGATTTGATGCTATCATACCCAATGATAGCACCCACAGCCAAGCTACATTCTTCCACTGAACACCCTGTCGCAGCAGGAATCTTTACTCCATGCCTCCGACTAAGTTTTTCAAACTCTCCATTTCCGCGAGTGGCCATAGCAACCAGCCCCACCCGCTGGTTGTGCCCTCGTGAAAAACCAACCTCAAAGATCCCACCACCCCTATACGTGCTTAGTGATAGTTTAAACAAGATACCCTTAAAACAACTAAACTAATCAATATATATATATATATACATACAAAAACCCGATAGAGTGAAAAAAGAAATTCCATTCGCTCTCACAATCACCCCTGCTTGACGACTCACTCCCAGCATGCACTCCCAGCATGCACTCCGACGAGAGAGAGAGAGAGAAAGAGAGAGGTGGGGGAGAGAGAGAGCGAAGATCGAAACAGCAGGTCCATGACAAGGTATCACGTCTGGAGAACACACATGCCTCTTCATGTGATACATGATGTTTGGCTGTGCTGTGCTAAGTGTTATCTGATGGGTTTGGTGATTGTTCTGTGTGAAGCCGTATTCTGCATTGCATCATTTATTTTTTATTTTTTTATTTCACCTTTATTTAACCAGGTAGGCTAGTTGAGAACAAGTTCTCATTTGCAACTGCGACCTGGCCAAGATAAAGCATAGCAGTGTGAGCAGACAACAAAGAGTTACACATGGAGTAAACAATTAACAAGTCAATAACACAGTAGAAACCAAAGGGGGAGTCTATATACAATGTGTGCAAAAGGCATGAGGAGGTAGGCAAATAATTACAATTTTGCAGATTAACACTGGAGTGATGAATGATCAGATGGTCATGTACAGGTAGAGATATTGGTGTGCAAAAGAGCAGAAAAGTAAATAAATAAAAACAGTATGGGGATGAGGTAGGTGAGAAAGGGTGGGCTATTTACCAATAGACTATTTACAGCTGCAGCGATCGGTTAGCTGCTCAGATAGCTGATGTTTGAAGTTGGTGAGGGAGATAAAAGTCTCCAACTTCAGCGATTTTTGCAATTCGTTCCAGTCACAGGCAGCAGAGTACTGGAACGAAAGGCGGCCAAATGAGGTGTTGGCTTTAGGGATGATCAGTGAGATACACCTGCTGGAGCGCGTGCTACGGATGGGTGTTGCCATCGTGACCAGTGAGCTGAGATAAGGCGGAGCTTTACCTAGCATGGACTTGTAGATGACCTGGAGCCAGTGGGTCTGGCGACGAATATGTAGCGAGGGCCAGCCGACTAGAGCATACAAGTCGCAGTGGTGGGTGGTATAAGGTGCTTTAGTGACGAAACGGATGGCACTGTGATAGACTGCATCCAGTTTGCTGAGTAGAGTGTTGGAAGCCATTTTGTAGATGACATCGCCGAAGTCGAGGATCGGTAGGATAGTCAGTTTTACTAGGGTAAGCTTGGCGGCGTGAGTGAAGGAGGCTTTGTTGCGGAATAGAAAGCCGACTCTTGATTTGATTTCCGATTGGAGATGTTTGATATGAGTCTGGAAGGAGAGTTTGCAGTCTAGCCAGACACCTAGGTACTTATAGACGTCCACATATTCTAGGTCGGAACCATCCAGGGTGGTGATGCTAGTCGGGCATGCGGGTGCAGGCAGCGACCGGTTGAAAAGCATGCATTTGGTTTTACTAGCGTTTAAGAGCAGTTGGAGGCCACGGAAGGAGTGTTGTATGGCATTGAAGCTTGTTTGGAGGTTAGATAGCACAGTGTCCAAAGACGGGCCGAAGGTATATAGAATGGTGTCGTCTGCGTAGAGGTGGATCAGGGAATCGCCCGCAGCAAGAGCAACATCATTGATATACACAGAGAAAAGAGTCGGCCCGAGAATTGAACCCTGTGGCACCCCCATAGAGACTGCCAGAGGACCAGACAGCATGCCCTCCGATTTGACGCACTGAACTCTGTCTGCAAAGTAATTGGTGAACCAGGCAAGGCAGTCATCCGAAAAACCGAGGCTCCTGAGTCTGCCGATAAGAATATGGTGATTGACAGAGTCGAAAGCCTTGGCAAGGTCGATGAAGACGGCTGCACAGTACTGTCTTTTATCGATGGCGGTTATGATATCGTTGAGTACCTTGAGTGTGGCTGAGGTGCACCCATGACCGGCTCGGAAACCAGATTGCACAGCGGAGAAGGTGCGGTGGGATTCGAGATGGTCAGTGACCTGTTTGTTGACTTGGCTTTCGAAGACCTTAGATAGGCAGGGCAGGATGGATATAGGTCTGTAACAGTTTGGGTCCAGGGTGTCTCCCCCTTTGAAGAGGGGGATGACTGCGGCAGCTTTCCAATCCTTGGGGATCTCAGACGATATGAAAGAGAGGTGAACAGGCTGGTAATAGGGGTTGCGACAATGGTGGCAGATAGTTTCAGAAATAGAGGGTCCAGATTGTCAAGCCCAGCTGATTTGTACGGGTCCAGGTTTTGCAGCTCTTTCAGAACATCTGCTATCTGGATTTGGTTAAAGGAGAACCTGGAGAGGCTTGGGCGAGGAGCTGCGGGGGGGGCGGAACTGTTGGCCGAGGTTGAAGTAGCCAGGCGGAAGGCATGGCCAGCCGTTGAGAAATGCTTATTGAAGTTTTCGATAATCATGGATTTATCAGTGGTGACCGTGTTACCTAGCCTCAGTGCAGTGGGCAGCTGGGAGGAGGTGCTCTTGTTCTCCATGGACTTCACGGTGTCCCAGAACTTTTTGGAGTTGGAGCTACAGGATGCAAACTTCTGCCTGAAGAAGCTGGCCTTAGCTTTGCTGACTGACTGCGTGATGTGATGTGCAATCCCTGGGCCTATGGCTGTTGAAGCTACTCCACTGCACTGCTGCTCCACTGCACTGCCCTTGTCCCCCGATTGCTCAGTTTGGCCTGGCGGCCAGCTCTAGGAAGAGTCTTGGTGGTTCCAAACTTCTTCCGTTTAAGAATGATGGAGGCCACTGTGTCCTTGGGGACCTTCAATATTGCAGAAATGTTTTGGTACCCTTCCCCAGATCTGTGTCTTGACACAATCATGTCTCTGAGCTCTATGGACAATTCCTTCGACCTCATGGCTTGGTTTTTGCTCTGACATACACTGTCAACTTTTGGACCTTATATTTTCAACATATAGAAAACATCTAGCTGCAGATAGCTAATTCTCCTCTATGTGTTTTCCCCTTGCTGCTAATAAGCTCTTACCAATCAAACTAAATTAATAGACAACATCTGGTTATCTGACAGTCTATGCAGCAACTATTGTATTAGAGTCAAGCTGTGGTTATTTTATTTATTTTCCTAGACAAGTCAGTTCAGAACAAATTCTTATTTACAATGACAGCTTAGGAACAGTGGGTTAACTACCTTGTTCAGGAGCAGAACGTCATATTTTTACATTGTTAGCTCAGGGATCTGACCTAGCAACCTTTCAGTTACTGGCCCAACGCTCTAACCACAAGGCTACCTGCTGCCCCAAGTCCTGCCAACTCAAAAACTGCACAATAAATGTATAACCAAGGGGGAACTAGTGCATTTCTCTGAGAAAAGCTGCTTCAGTTTTACTAATCTTCCAAAACACTTGAAATTCTTGTAAAATCATTGCCATTTATTTGATCAAATATACTTTGAAAGGGTAGACATGCAGAAATTCCTCTTGTCAAAAGTCTTGCTGTTACAAAAGTAGTTCCTCATGCAGCGTAACAGGTTACAGGTTCTTCTTGGTGAAGCGCCTGAATGGCTTCATCATTGCTGAAAAGACCCTGACAATCAAGGATCGTTTTTTGACAGGCTGAGATATGGAGGGAGAAACCTCTCCAACTGGTGCTAGAAACACAAGAGAAATGGCTGGGATAAGAGAGAGAGAGAGAGAGAGAGATGCAGTATAGTAATGTTGAAAAATAAAAGTGCTATGAGTTTGGTAGGCATACCTATGTTTCTAACACACACCTAAACAAAACTACAAGCTATAGCAGAGCTCTAAAGTCCTTACCTATGCAATGTCCATCAGTAGAGGGAATCTCAGTCTGTTCCTGGACTGAATGGCAGTCCTTTTTGTTTCCTCTCTTGGAACGCTAACAGAAGAAAGGTAAAGAAAATGGTACAGAGAATAAATAAATAAATGGAACACTTCTGAATCCAAGGCAACAATTTAGTGATTAATAAAACATATTTATCTCATGTATTTGTCTTATCATATCAATAACATCAATAACATCAGCACCTAATTGGAACCAAAAACAAATGCTAACTCCCTGCTATACCTTGAAGTTGATCCTGAGTTTGGTCATTGAAAAGCAAAGGAAGCTCCTTCTTGCTTTCTGCTCAGCCCCCCTCTCTGTCTCAGCCTGGTCTGATGGGTTTGTTGCAGCAGAAGCTGGTCTTGACGCCTCCTTGCATCCCTGTACCAGCTGCTGGGTCAAGGACTTTACCAGGACTCTGTCAAATGCAGGGTCCTGGGAGGAAATAGCTGCTTGCAGGGTGTTATAAGAGCCAAACTCCTCCATGAGGTTTTTATGTACACCTCTGAAAACCCTTTGGATGTTCAGGTTCTGGGAATATGCCTGTGTCCTGGAGAATCTAGATGCAGCACAGAACTCAGACAGGACTTGTCTGATGAGTTGCTGAGATGTTTCTGTCAGATCTGCTACCTGTTGGGAGGGTCCATCTAGGGCTGAGGGTCTGATCTCCGATAGCAACCTTATCACCAGTATGGTGACAAAACAGATGCCATCATCTTGGCTGGTCCATCAAGTACTGCAGTGGGAATGCAGTGGCACTGCTGATGTCCGGGGTGATTAAGAGCTCCCTCAGATGGCCAGAGCTGCTGGGGATACACTCCTCCTTCTCTTCAATGTCAATCCCATCTTCCTTTGGTACCAAAGAGGTTCCCTTGCTGGTGAAAGACGGAGTGGAGGATCGAAAAGAGGCTTTAGCACTCGGTGGTCGACTGCTGTCAGTCATTGGACTGTTACGATGCAGGGGTTCATCTGTGTGTGCCATCATCTTTGTCTTTAGGTCACTTGAAGAAATCTCTGGCATTTTAGAGACCCTGGTGTCGATGCAGGAGCTCCTGACAATGGGGCAGGTCAGATCAAAAGGCACTTCGTCAGGGATGGGAGTGCCAGGGAGGTTGATCTCTAACTCACACTCTGACCTAGGACTCTTTGAAGAGCTGGACAAGGAGCTACGACCATATAAAGAAGTGGACAAAGATGAACAGGTTCTAGGGATGTCTTGGCAGACTTGTTCACTGTCATCCTCACTTTTCTCAACCTCCTTCAGCATAGTTCCTACCATATCATTGATCTGAAGGAGCTCCCTGGAATCCTTCATTCGCCCTAAGTTTGAGATTTCACTCTGGATAGCAACCAGGATTTCCCCAAGGGTCTCTTTGGAAGAAGCATTTTCTGTCATTTCGGATCCTGGTGGCTTCAGCCCTGTGAAGAAATCCTTAAGTGTGTTCTTCATACTGACGCAGATGGTCTTAGCTGTTGACCAAAGCTTCTCCTCTGATATTTTAACACTCAATTCAGTATCATCCAGTTGGGAGTCCCCGTGGGAGCACTGCGAAACTCTCCCACTTCTTTCCAGTAGCACAGTGTCAGTGGACTCATTTTTCTGGAAAATAGTCGCCATTCCTTTGACAAAGGTTTCCACTAATCCAGAAGCTGTATTCTCAGAGGACATGGAGGACATGGATTCTGAAAGGACATGGATCTCTGATGGTGAGCTAGATGATAAGCCAGCCTGCAGACTTTTCTGAAGACCAGTATGGCTGATCTGTGTGATAAAGGAATGACTGGATCTCATCAGCACTTTACTCACTGCCTCTTCTGCCTGAGTCTGGAAGTCATTGCTAGAGAGCTTCTTAATGCTCTGAATCAGACTAGGAGAGGACTCTGTGATTCTGACACTCTCTTCCGAGCTCAGTTGAGAATATTGAGTACTCACGCTCAAGTCTTCATTGGGTGAGGGTGACTGGGAAATAGTATAGTCATCGAGCTTTGATAGGACACTATCAACAAACCAACAAGCCTCTAGGGACTCATCAGATGAACTGACAACGGCCAAGGATTTACTCTCCACTTTTGATAACTCTGACTTGTAGATGGAAAAAACACTGCTAAGAACTTCTTGAGTACTGGTATCCAGATTGGAGAGACAGAGAGCTGGTATTGGTTGGCTCTCACTGGGAACTCTACTAAGTTCGGTGCTGGGTAACTGGACCTCAACAGTTGAAACAGTTGCCTTTTCCAGGGTGTCTGAAGACTCCTGAAGAGAAGCATCCTTAGCCACACCTTCTTCTCGAGCGGATCGAGTTAAAAGGTCCCTCAGCTTTGCTCGTATACGGCCGTAGAGTGTGCGGGCTAGAGAGAAGGTTATCATCTGTGAAGATCCTGTTTTGTGGTCATTTACAGCAACTGGCCAATCAACTGCTTCACATGTGCCTTCAAATGATGCTATCGTCTCCATGCCTCCCACAAATGCCTTAACAATCACTGTGGCAGTGGAGGTTACAGGTGTCAGGGCTATGCAGCTGGTATTCAGGGGAGCTTCAGTAAGGCTAGGAGCAGCACTAGAAGGCCTAGAGGAAGGAGCCATGCCAGAAGAACTGCTGACTTTCCTTGTAAGGATGGTGCTCACCGCTTTCAGGGCTTTAGACTGAAAGTCGGGGCTAGAGAGGGTCTGAATCTTTCTGGCCACCACACTGGTAGAGGATCCAGTCTCTTTGATGGAGCTGGCCTGAATGGCCACTGAGAGGCCAGAGTTAAGCTGGTGTACTACCTCTCCCACGATAGCACAGCTCAAATCGGAGGAGCTGGAGGAGGTGGGGTTGGAGTGACCCTCAACCAGGGATATCAGGAGGCTCTCTTCCGTTACCCCAAAAAGAGCCTTTAGAGGCTCCTCCATGAGGGGAGCCTCTCTAGCTGCAGGCAAGCTCTGCAATGAGGTCTGGGACCTTGAAGATAAACACACAATCACCACTTATGCCATGCAAATGTGACCAACTGGTATCTAATCTGGTTCATTAGTGAGCCTGATAACCAAATTAGAGCACTGATGGTTTACTTCTCATACCACCGTAGTTCTAGAAGCCTAAAGCCAACTGACATGATTTTTTGCCTGATTTTTATGTTTGTACGACATCAGAATATGATTAATTCTGAAAGGCATGTACCTGATCTATTTATTCATAGATGACTTAATGGCTTACCCAGTTAAAAATGACTTTCACCTGGACCCACCCACTCAGTGGCAACATTTCTGACCAGAACTTAAAACTACAAGGTGTGAATTCCAAGTTAATAATTTATGATAAGTATGGGTCAGGTCTTGCAATTATTAAGTTGAAATATTGCTGTGAACATACCTCTTAGGCGAACAGCATGGTGATGAGGTTCTGCGAGTGGATTTATGGCGGCACCCTGCACTGCCATTCCTCCTCCTCTCCTTAGTCCAGTAGTTCATCTCACTGGTCAGCAGCCTTTTCTCTCTCTCATCCAGACTGCCTAAGGAATCCTCAGACCCTGTCAGAGAGCACTGGGATTCTGGGGAAGTTGCCCCACTCCTCAGGTTCACCCCCATGATACGAGCTAGCGCTGGTAGGAGAATGCGGAGGGCTGTCTGGGTCACGACTTTAACAATCTTCAGACACAGCATGGAGAGCTGCTCGAATGTGAGCTATGGCCAACAAACAGAGTAATGTTTTTGTCAATCAAACAATTCCATGACACCATTCCCTATATAGCGCACAACTTTTGACCAGAACCTTATGTGGAGAGACTTACGTTATTTTTCATGCAGGAAGGAGAGGAGGATTGGGGCACAGCTTGTCTCAATCTTGAGAGAAGGCATAAGAGTCCTCTGAGCCTCCTTCTCCAGCTGCTCAATGATAGATCCCCTTTCCCGGAAACCACACCCGGGTGTCTGAGAAGACTCTGGGAAACCGCAAAGAGAAATCTAAAGTTGAATCTGAACTTGATCCCTAATTTCCTTCACCTTTAGTGATTTGATTGCACTGGACAGGTAAAAGCACATCTCTCTGCGGGCCTCCACTATATTGCTTTCACCTATATAGATACTATCTTCTCAGATCAGTGCTGATGAATTTGAACACAACCTGCACCCAACATGAAGTAATCTCGGACCTGCACCAATGCTGCTGTCCTCCTCCACGGAAGTCTTCTTGGCACGGCCACTGGACTTACGTTTAGCCTACATGACAACAGATTATAGGTCTCATAGCAGATCTAAGGTCAGTGTAGCGCCTCCTCCTAATGCTTTAAGGCTAGGATTTAGTGATGTCTAAGTAGGCAGAACATGTGTAAAGGACAGCATATGTCTTACCTTGCCTCCTGTCCTGTTCTTGTTGGTCTCATGTGTCTCTGTTTCATCCTTCATATTCCCCACAACCTTATTTTGGTCATCCGGGGGATCCTCCCATTTCACGCTCTTGTGGATAAATGAGAGGTCAATATCAGTCCTAGGTTGTGACTTTGTGAAACAACTTATTCGCTCCTATTTTAAACAAAACGGCAATAGTGGTCAGATTTCAGTCCATGGATCAAACCAGTGAGACCTGCTTTGCTTTGGTAGTGACCTACTATATTGTTAGTAATTTCTCCTCTAAACTCAAAATAGGCTAAATGAACCATACCTTGCTGTCATCTGACATGATGTGTAGCTTATTGTTGTAGGCTGTTTAGAGGAAATACTAATACCTCCTTTGAAAAAACATCAGTGAACCATCGGCAGACAACTGAAGTGAATTATGCCAAAGCATTGTTGAATACTCGATACCGATTGGCTCAAGCCAGGGCATTCTTCAAAGATGTCATACACACCTGATGTAACAATTAGGCCTAAGTCTAATGTCTATATGAACTGTCAATGTCATTAGAAAACAGATCATAGCTTGTCAAAGTTCTGCCAAACGAAAATATTTGTAAGTGCACGTTTTTGCGTTTAATTTATGGTTTATCAAGCATCCTTATTCATCGCCATACACAAAAACGTAACTCGCTGCCATCCATTAGCTATAATTCTGAGGTTGCAAAACTGCAAAACTAGGACATGCAATAAATTATAACCACTTGCACCTAGAATGATTTAAAATCAATTATGTTCTAGGGGGCTTGAACTATTTCATCACTATGGAACTGTCCGCTGCATAGTGCTGACACGTTTCTTGGCGGAACATGGATTTTGTGAAATCTGTTGTGAATGTATAGGAATGTTTTTATAATTGTATAACTGCCTACATTTTACTGGACCCCATGAAGAGTAGCTGCTGCAGCTAAAGGGGATCCACAATAAATACAAATACAAACCCAATGCAACATGATAACACATGCATCAACTTGTTTTGACATATCACATGGGATATGACAGTTCCTGATTCTGAGATACTGTAAACCAACAGACCTTGGGAGGAGATAAAACATCATCTGTTGATCTATTTCACAGGTTTCTGGTGGTTTCTAAGCATTCTACATGTGTTGGGGAAGGAGGGTGGGATCTCTCCAGAGCATCTAATTACATCAATCATGTCTTGCCATGCATGTGATATGAGATAATGTTATGCACCACGTAAATATACATTGCCTAAGGCTGCAGTGCTATACTCCATGGAGACAGTGCTCAATGTTCATTTTACATGATGGATATATGCTACTCCATTTCATACAATCAATCATCAATCAATCAGTACAATTTATTTATAAAGCCCTTTTTACACCAGCAGATGTCACAAAATGCTTATTCCGACACCCAGCTTAAAACCTTAAATAGCATGCAATGCAGATTTAGAAGCACGGTGGCTAGGAAAAACTCTCTAGAAAAACAGGAACCTAGGAAGAAACCTAGATAGGAACCAGGCTCTGAGGGGTGGCTAGTCCTCTTCTGGCTGTGCAGGTGGAGATTATAAAGTGTACATGGCCATTAAGGCCAGATCGTTCTTCAAGTACTGTAGTTCAAACATTCTTCATAGATGACCAGCAGTCAACAAAATAATGTGGTTATAGAGGGTGCAACAGGTCAGCACCTCCGGAGTAATTATCAGTTGGCTTTTCATAGCCGAACAGTCAGTTGTCGAGACAGCAGGTGTGGTAGAGAGAGAGAGAGAGAGAGAGAGAGAGAGAGAGAGGGAGAGAGAGAGAGAGAGAAAGAGAGAGGTGGGGGAGAGAGAGAGCGAAGATCGAAACAGCAGGTCCATGACAAGGTATCACGTCTGGAGAACACACATGCCTCTTCATGTGATACATGATGTTTGGCTGTGCTGTGCTAAGTGTTATCTGATGGGTTTGGTGATTGTTCTGTGTGAAGCCGTATTCTGCATTGCATCATTTATTTTTTATTTTTTTATTTCACCTTTATTTAACCAGGTAGGCTAGTTGAGAACAAGTTCTCATTTGCAACTGCGACCTGGCCAAGATAAAGCATAGCAGTGTGAGCAGACAACAAAGAGTTACACATGGAGTAAACAATTAACAAGTCAATAACACAGTAGAAACCAAAGGGGGAGTCTATATACAATGTGTGCAAAAGGCATGAGGAGGTAGGCAAATAATTACAATTTTTGCAGATTAACACTGGAGTGATGAATGATCAGATGGTCATGTACAGGTAGAGATATTGGTGTGCAAAAGAGCAGAAAAGTAAATAAATAAAAACAGTATGGGGATGAGGTAGGTGAGAAAGGGTGGGCTATTTACCAATAGACTATGTACAGCTGCAGCGATCGGTTAGCTGCTCAGATAGCTGATGTTTGAAGTTGGTGAGGGAGATAAAAGTCTCCAACTTCAGCGATTTTTGCAATTTGTTCCAGTCACAGGCAGCAGAGTACTGGAACGAAAGGCGGCCAAATGAGGTGTTGGCTTTAGGGATGATCAGTGAGATACACCTGCTGGAGCGCGTGCTACGGATGGGTGTTGCCATCGTGACCAGTGAGCTGAGATAAGGCGGAGCTTTACCTAGCATGGACTTGTAGATGACCTGGAGCCAGTGGGTCTGGCGACGAATATGTAGCGAGGGCCAGCCGACTAGAGCATACAAGTCGCAGTGGTGGGTGGTATAAGGTGCTTTAGTGACGAAACGGATGGCACTGTGATAGACTGCATCCAGTTTGCTGAGTAGAGTGTTGGAAGCCATTTTGTAGATGACATCGCCGAAGTCGAGGATCGGTAGGATAGTCAGTTTTACTAGGGTAAGCTTGGCGGCGTGAGTGAAGGAGGCTTTGTTGCGGAATAGAAAGCCGACTCTTGATTTGATTTCCGATTTGATATGAGTCTGGAAGGAGAGTTTGCAGTCTAGCCAGACACCTAGGTACTTATAGACGTCCACATATTCTAGGTCGGAACCATCCAGGGTGGTGATGCTAGTCGGGCATGCGGGTGCAGGCAGCGACCGGTTGAAAAGCATGCATTTGGTTTTACTAGCGTTTAAGAGCAGTTGGAGGCCACGGAAGGAGTGTTGTATGGCATTGAAGCTTGTTTGGAGGTTAGATAGCACAGTGTCCAAAGACGGGCCGAAGGTATATAGAATGGTGTCGTCTGCGTAGAGGTGGATCAGGGAATCGCCCGCAGCAAGAGCAACATCATTGATATACACAGAGAAAAGAGTCGGCCCGAGAATTGAACCCTGTGGCACCCCCATAGAGACTGCCAGAGGACCAGACAGCATGCCCTCCGATTTGACACACTGAAATCTGTCTGCAAAGTAATTGGTGAACCAGGCAAGGCAGTCATCCGAAAAACCGAGGCTCCTGAGTCTGCCGATAAGAATATGGTGATTGACAGAGTCGAAAGCCTTGGCAAGGTCGATGAAGACGGCTGCACAGTACTGTCTTTTATCGATGGCGGTTATGATATCGTTGAGTACCTTGAGTGTGGCTGAGGTGCATCCATGACCGGCTCGGAAACCAGATTGCACAGCGGAGAAGGTGCGGTGGGATTCGAGATGGTCAGTGACCTGTTTGTTGACTTGGCTTTCGAAGACCTTAGATAGGCAGGGCAGGATGGATATAGGTCTGTAACAGTTTGGGTCCAGGGTGTCTCCCCCTTTGAAGAGGGGGATGACTGCGGCAGCTTTCCAATCCTTGGGGATCTCAGACGATATGAAAGAGAGGTGAACAGGCTGGTAATAGGGGTTGCGACAATGGTGGCAGATAGTTTCAGAAATAGAGGGTCCAGATTGTCAAGCCCAGCTGATTTGTACGGGTCCAGGTTTTGCAGCTCTTTCAGAACATCTGCTATCTGGATTTGGTTAAAGGAGAACCTGGAGAGGCTTGGGCGAGGAGCTGCGGGGGGGGCGGAGCTGTTGGCCGAGGTTGAAGTAGCCAGGCGGAAGGCATGGCCAGCCGTTGAGAAATGCTTATTGAAGTTTTCGATAATCATGGATTTATCAGTGGTGACCGTGTTACCTAGCCTCAGTGCAGTGGGCAGCTGGGAGGAGGTGCTCTTGTTCTCCATGGACTTCACGGTGTCCCAGAACTTTTTGGAGTTGGAGCTACAGGATGCAAACTTCTGCCTGAAGAAGCTGGCCTTAGCTTTCCTGACTGACTGCGTGATGTGATGTGATGTGCAATCCCTGGGCCTATGGCTGTTGAAGCTACTCCACTGCACTGCTGCTCCACTGCACTGCCCTTCTCCCCCGATTGCTCAGTTTGGCCTGGCGGCCAGCTCTAGGAAGAGTCTTGGTGGTTCCAAACTTCTTCCGTTTAAGAATGATGGAGGCCACTGTGTCCTTGGGGACCTTCAATATTGCAGAAATGTTTTGGTACCCTTCCCCAGATCTGTGTCTTGACACAATCATGTCTCTGAGCTCTATGGACAATTCCTTCGACCTCATGGCTTGGTTTTTGCTCTGACATACACTGTCAACTTTTGGACCTTATATTTTCAACATATAGAAAACATATAGAAAACATCTAGCTGCAGATAGCTAATTCTCCTCTATGTGTTTTCCCCTTGCTGCTAATAAGCTCTTACCAATCAAACTAAATTAATAGACAACATCTGGTTATCTGACAGTCTATGCAGCAACTATTGTATTAGAGTCAAGCTGTGGTTATTTTATTTATTTTCCTAGACAAGTCAGTTCAGAACAAATTCTTATTTACAACGATAGCTTAGGAACAGTGGGTTAACTACCTTGTTCAGGAGCAGAACGTCATATTTTTACATTGTTAGCTCAGGGATCTGACCTAGCAACCTTTCAGTTACTGGCCCAACGCTCTAACCACAAGGCTACCTGCTGCCCCAAGTTCTGCCAACTCAAAAACTGCACAATAAATGTATAACCAAGGGGGAACTAGTGCATTTCTCTGAGAAAAGCTGCTTCAGTTTTACTAATCTTCCAAAACACTTGAAATTCTTGTAAAATCATTGCCATTTATTTGATCAAATATACTTTGAAAGGGTAGACATGCAGAAATTCCTCTTGTCAAAAGTCTTGCTGTTACAAAAGTAGTTCCTCATGCAGCGTAACAGGTTACAGGTTCTTCTTGGTGAAGCGCCTGAATGGCTTCATCATTGCTGAAAAGACCCTGACAATCAAGGATCGTTTTTTGACAGGCTGAGATATGGAGGGAGAAACCTCTCCAACTGGAGCTAGAAACACAAGAGAAATGGATGGGATAAGAGAGAGAGAGAGAGAGAGAGAGAGAGAGAGAGATGCAGTATAGTAATGTTGAAAAATAAAAGTGCTATGAGTTTGGTAGGCATACCTATGTTTCTAACACACACCTAAACAAAACTACAAGCTATAGCAGAGCTCTAAAGTCCTTACCTATGCAATGTCCATCAGTAGAGGGAATCTCAGTCTGTTCCTGGACTGAATGGCAGTCCTTTTTGTTTCCTCTCTTGGAACGCTAACAGAAGAAAGGTAAAGAAAATGGTACAGAGAATAAATAAATAAATGGAACACTTCTGAATCCAAGGCAACAATTTAGTGATTAATAAAACATATTTATCTCATGTATTTGTCTTATCATATCAATAACATCAATAACATCAGCACCTAACTGGAACCAAAAACAAATGCTAACTCCCTGCTATACCTTGAAGTTGATCCTGAGTTTGGTCATTGAAAAGCAAAGGAAGCTCCTTCTTGCTTTCTGCTCAGCCCCCCTCTCTGTCTCAGCCTGGTCTGATGGGTTTGTTGCAGCAGAAGCTGGTCTTGACGCCTCCTTGCATCCCTGTACCAGCTGCTGGGTCAAGGACTTTACCAGGACTCTGTCAAATGCAGGGTCCTGGGAGGAAATAGCTGCTTGCAGGGTGTTATAAGAGCCAAACTCCTCCATGAGGTTTTTATGTACACCTCTGAACACCCTTTGGATGTTCAGGTTCTGGGAATATGCCTGTGTCCTGGAGAATCTAGATGCAGCACAGAACTCAGACAGGACTTGTCTGATGAGTTGCTGAGATGTTGCTGTCACGTCTGCTGCCTGTTGGGAGGGTCCATCTAGGGTTGAGGGTCTGATCTCCGATAGCAACCTTATCACCAGTATGGCGACCAAACAGATGACATCATCTTTGCTGGAGTCCATCAAGTACTGCAGTGGGAATGCAGAGGCACTGCTGATGTCCGGGGTGATTAAGAGCTCCCTCAGATGGCCAGAGCTACTGGGGATACACTCCTTCTCTTCAATGTCAATCCCATCTCCCTTTGGTACCAAAGAGGTTCCCTTGCTGGTGAAAGACGGAGTGGAGGATCGAAAAGAGGCTTTAGCACTCGGTGGTCGACTGCTGTCAGTCATTGGACTGTTACGATGCAGGGGTTCATCTGTGTGTGCCATCATCTTTGTCTTTAGGTCACTTGAAGAAATCTCTGGCATTTTAGAGACCCTGGTGTCGATGCAGGAGCTCCTGACGATGGGGCAGGTCAGATCAAAAGGCACTTCGTCAGGGATGGGAGTGCCAGGGAGGTTGATCTCTAACTCACACTCTGACCTAGGACTCTTTGAAGAGCTGGACAAGGAACTACGACCATTTAAAGAAGTGGACAAAGATGAACAGGTTCTAGGGATGTCTTGGCAGACTTGTTCACTGTCATCCTCACTTTTCTCAACCTCCTTCAGCATAGTTCCTACCATATCATTGATCTGAAGGAGCTCCCTGGAATCCTTCATTCGCCCTAAGTTTGAGATTTCACTCTGGATAGCAACCAGGATTTCCCCAAGGGTCTCTTTGGAAGAAGCATTTTCTGTCCTTTCGGATCCGGGTGGCTTCAGCCCTGTGAAGAAATCCTTAAGTGTGTTCTTCATACTGACGCAGATGGTCTTAGCTGTTGACCAAAGCTTCTCCTCTGATATTTTAACACTCAATTCAGTATCATCCAGTTGGGAGCCCCCGTGGGAGCACTGCGAAACTCTCCCACTTCTTTCCAGTAGCACAGTGTCAGTGGACTCATTTTTCTGGAAAATAGTCGCCATTCCTTTGACAAAGGTTTCCACTAATCCAGAGGCTGTATTCTCAGAGGACATGGAGGACATGGATTCTGAAAGGACATGGATCTCTGATGGTGAGCTAGATGATAAGCCAGCCTGCAGACTTTTCTGAAGACCAGTATGGCTGATCTGTGTGATAAAGGAATGACTGGATCTCATCAGCACTTTACTCACTGCCTCTTCTGCCTGAGTCTGGAAGTCATTGCTAGAGAGCTTCTTAATGCTCTGAATCAGACTAGGAGAGGACTCTGTGATTCTGACACTCTCTTCCGAGCTCAGTTGAGAATATTGAGTACTCACGCTCAAGTCTTCATTGGGTGAGGGTGACTGGGAAATAGTATAGTCATCGAGCTTTGATAGGACACTATCAACAAACCAACAAGCCTCTAGGGACTCATCAGATGAACTGACAACGGCCAAGGATTTACTCTCCACTTTTGATAACTCTAACTTGTAGATGGAAAAAACACTGCTAAGAACTTCTTGAGTACTGGTATCCAGATTGGAGAGACAGAGAGCTGGTATTGGTTGGCTCTCACTGGGAACTCTACTAAGTTCGGTGCTGGGTAACTGGACCTCAATAGTTGAAACAGTTGCCTTTTCCAGGGTGTCTGAAGACTCCTGAAGAGAAGCATCCTTAGCCACACCTTCTTCTCGAGCGGATAGAGTTAAAAGGTCCCTCAGCTTTGCTCGTATACGGCCGTAGAGTGTGCGGGCTAGAGAGAAGGTTATCATCTGTGAAGATCCTGTTTTGTGGTCATTTACAGGAACTGGCCAATCAACTGCTTCACATGTGCCTTCAAATGATGCTATCGTCTCCATGCCTCCCACAAATGCCTTAACAATCACTGTGGCAGTGGAGGTTACAGGTGTCAGGGCTATGCAGCTGGTATTCAGGGGAGCTTCAGTAAGGCTAGGAGCAGCACTAGAAGGCCTAGAGGAAGGAGCCATGCCAGAAGAGCTGCTGACTTTCCTTGTAAGGATGGTGCTCACCGCCTTCAGGGCTTTAGACTGAAAGTCGGGGCTAGAGAGGGTCTGAATCTTTCTGGCCACCACACTGGTAGAGGATCCAGTCTCTTTGAGAAAGTGAGTGGTCCCTTCTTTCCCAGATGGACACTCAACATCAAGGTCACATTGAAGATTGGTCAGAAATTTAGACCCCAAGATTGTCATCTTCTCGGCCAGATCCAATAGGATGTTGAAGTCCTGTGCCATTTTGTCCATTGTGCCGACAATGGCATCCAGCACATCATCGGTCACAGGGTCCATGAGGGGCTCGATAAACCCTACCCACTCTGGCTCAGACGTTTGGCTCTGTAGCTCGGCCAGGATCTGCACCGAGACTACCCGAATGACCTCCTTGCCTGCTGCTATGTCCTGACTGTCCATAGGGGGGCAACTCCCCGAGCTGGCCTGAATGGCCACTGAGAGGCCAGAGTTAAGCTGGTGTACTACCTCTCCCACGATAGCACAGCTCAAATCGGAGGAGCTGGAGGAGGTGGGGTTGGAGTGACCCTCAACCAGGGATATCAGGAGGCTCTCTTCCGTTACCCCAAAAATAGCCTTTAGAGGCATCTCCATGAGGGGAGCCTCTCTAGTTGCAGGCAAGCTCTGCAATGAGGTCTGGGACCTTGAAGATAAACACACAATCACCACTTATGCCATGCAAATGTGACCAACTGGTATCTAATCTGGTTCATTAGTGAGCCTGATAACCAAATTAGAGCACTGATGGTTTACTTCTCATACCACTGTAGTTCTAGAAGCCTAAAGCCAACTGACATGATTTTTTGCCTGATTTTTATGTTTGTACGACATCAGAATATGATTAATTCTGAAAGGCATGTACCTGATCTATTTATTCATAGATGACTTAATGGCTTACCCAGTTAAAAATGACTTTCACCTGGACCCACCCACTCAGTGGCAACATTTCTGACCAGAACTTAAAACTACAAGGTGTGAATTCCAAGTTAATAATTTATGATAAGTATGGGTCAGGTCTTGCAATTATTAAGTTGAAATATTGCTGTGAACATACCTCTTAGGCGAACAGCATGGTGATGAGGTTCTGCGAGTGGATTTATGGCGGCACCCTGCACTGCCATTCCTCCTCCTCTCCTTAGTCCAGTAGTTCATCTCACTGGTCAGCAGCCTTTTCTCTCTCTCATCCAGACTGCCTAAGGAATCCTCAGACCCTGTCAGAGAGCACTGGGATTCTGGGGAGGTTGCCCCACTCCTCAGGTTCACCCCCATGATACGAGCTAGCGCTGGTAGGAGAATGCGGAGGGCTGTCTGGGTCACGACTTTAACAATCTTCAGACACAGCATGGAGAGCTGCTCGAATGTGAGCTATGGCCAACAAACAGAGTAATGTTTTTGTCAATCAAGCAATTCCATGACACCATTCCCTATATAGCGCACAATTTTTGACCAGAACCTTATGTGGAGAGACTTACGTTATTTTTCATGCCATGCTGAATCACTCTCCATTGGCTAGAGAAAAGAAAAGAAAGGAAACATATTTTACCTGCACACTGGTATTGAGTTAGTGGAGTCACTAGATAGCCATGTTAGGGAAAATAAAAGTGTATTTAATTAAGCTATTAGCAAGTACATGTGACATTTTGTTCTTGATTTACAGGAAGAGTTAGGGGTGTGGTTACAGTGATGTTAGGTGTAGTGTCTAAAATCCCATTTGTGGTTAGAAGGTGCACTATGACTATAAATTCAGAGTTGTTTTATGTGAGGTTGGAAAAAGACATGGGACTTGCTCATCAGTTAGACTCCTCAGGAAGGAGAGGAGGATTGGGGCACAGCATGTCTCAATCTTGAGAGAAGGCATAAGAGTCCTCTGAGCCTCCTTCTCCAGCTGCTCAATGATAGATCCCCTTTCCCGGAAACCACACCCGGGTGTCTGAGAAGACTCTGGGAAACCGCAAAGAGAAATCTAAAGTTGAATCTGAACTTGATCCCTAATTTCCTTCACCTTTAGTGATTTGATTCCACTGGACAGGTAAAAGCACATTTCTCTGCGGGCCTCCACTATATTGCTTTCACCTATATAGATACTATCTTCTCAGATCAGTGCTGATGAATTTGAACACAACCTGCACCCAACATGAAGTAATCTCGGACCTGCACCAATGCTGCTGTCCTCCTCCGCGGAAGTCTTCTTGGCACGGCCACTGGACTTACGTTTAGCCTACATGACAACAGATTATAGGTCTCATAGCAGATCTAAGGTCAGTGTAGCGTCTCCTCCTAATGCTTTAAGGCTAGGATTTAGTGATGTCTAAGTAGGCAGAACATGTGTAAAGGACAGCATATGTCTTACCTTGCCTCCTGTCCTGTTCTTGTTGGTCTCATGTGTCTCTGTTTCATCCTTCATATTCTCCACAACCTTATTTTGGTCATCCGGGGGATCCTCCCATTTCACGCTCTGGTGGATAAATGAGAGGTCAATATCAGTCCTAGGTTGTGACTTTGTGAAACAACTTATTCGCTCCTATTTTAAACAAAACGGCAATAGTGGTCAGATTTCAGTCCATGGATCAAACCAGTGAGACCTATTGCTTTGGTAGTGACCTACTATATTGTTAGTAATTTCTCCTCTAAACTCAAAATAGGCTAAATGAACCATACCTTGCTGTCATCTGACATGATGTGTAGCTTATTGTTGTAGGCTGTTTAGAGGAAATACTAATACCTCCTTTGAAAAAACATCAGTGAACCATCGGCAGACAACTGAAGTGAATTATGCCAAAGCATTGTTGAATACTCGATACCGATTGGCTCAAGCCAGGGCATTCTTCAAAGATGTCATACACACATGATGTCACAATTAGGCCTAAGTCTAATGTTTATATGAACTGTCAATGTCATTAGAAAACAGATCATAGCTTGTCAAAGTTCTGCCAAACGAAAATATTTGTAAGTGCACGTTTTTGCGTTTAATTTATGGTTTATCAAGCATCCTTATTCATCGCCATGCACAAAAACGTAACTCGCTGCCATCCATTAGCTATAATTCTGAGGTTGCAAAACTGCAAAACTAGGACATGCAATAAATTATAACCACTTGCACCTAGAATAATTTAAAATCAATTATGTTCTAGGGGGCTTGAACTATTTCAGCACTATGGAGCTGTCCGCTGCATAGTGCTGACACGTTTCTTGGCGTCAGGGGACCGTGCCATGGTGCTGAAATGTTTCGAGTCTGGACAGCACCTGAGACCACGGCATGGTGCTGAAATGGAGCAGGGCTCAGTTCTATCATGCGGATTTGTCTGCTAACCTATGTATAACGATACTATAATTACATTATTTTCATCCATCCGTCAACACAAATGGCATGTCAACGTTCCCCAAATAATAATGCAATGAAACCAAGCCGAGATGTATGGTTCTTCATCCAGAGGACGAAGCACCATTGTATCATCTAAAACCTTCAGAGAGATCCCTTAAAACTGTAGTATAAATTCTCCACATCTGTTCTGGTAGCTAGGTTAATTTAGCGAGACATGGACAAATCCAACACATAGCGTTTCTACTGAGTCCTGCTTAGAGGTGACTGCCTGTCATGTTGCTAGTTGCAATGACGCTTTTAAAATAACGAAAGGTATTTGTAATTGCTCTGGGAGCTAATTATTGCAGAGCCCAGATACACACCCTGCTCGCTGGGCTCATTATGGACAGCCAATGAGCAGTTCAGGTGAAAAAGTCAGCCAGATCTGATCTCTATAACATACATGATACTAGGATCCTGTAGCACCTGCCGGCCTGCCCAATCCTCCATGGCACGAATGCCACACGCACAATATGTTATGCTAACATCCCACAACAATTCCCCAATTGGAATTACTTGCCTAAACTTCCAATCATACTTATTTTCTAATATCAACCATCGTTTCTGCACTTAAGGCAGACTTGCCATTAGAACAAGATGGAATTAGGACAACTGTAAAGCTCGTTAAACGTAGGCTAAAATTAACCTTACCTGGCTGTCGTCAGCCATTATGTGTAGCCCGTTAATTAAGGCTCTGCGCCTCTGATACTGCAGCTGTTCTGATAGGCTACTGAGCTCTTCTGTAACTGTTAAACTCGTCTAATCTAATCGTATCCCTCGAAACCCCGTCAGTGAACCGTCCTCAAACACAATGAACTGATGTCAATATGGACATTACCTTCACATAAAGATATCAAATACATGACGTCAGATATGCCTAGAAGTATTGTTGACTTGATCAGAATACATATCATAGTGTCACAGTAC
This sequence comes from Oncorhynchus kisutch, assembly GCF_002021735.2. Taxonomy (NCBI): domain Eukaryota; kingdom Metazoa; phylum Chordata; class Actinopteri; order Salmoniformes; family Salmonidae; genus Oncorhynchus; species Oncorhynchus kisutch. Next base: position 27,969,058 of record NC_034176.2, on the reverse strand, counting down.
ATGCTGTTGACAGCCTACCCCCAAATCAAACAGGAACATGGATTTTGTGAAATCTGTTGTGAATGTATAGGAATGTTTTTATAATTGTATAACTGCCTACATTTTACTGGACCCCATGAAGAGTAGCTGCTGCAGCTAAAGGGGATCCACAATAAATACAAATACAAACCCAATGCAACATGATAACACATGCATCAACTTGTTTTGACATATCACATGGGATATGACAGTTCCTGATTCTGAGATAATGTAAACCAACAGACCTTGAGAGGGAGATAAAACATCATCTGTTGATCTATTTCACAGGTTTCTGGTGGTTTCTAAGCATTCTACATGTGTTGGGGAAGGAGGGTGGGATCTCTCCAGAGCATCTAATTACATCAATCATGTCTTGCCATGTATGTGATATGAAGGATAATGTTATGCACCACATAAATATACATTGCCTAAGGCTGCAGTGCTATTACTCCATGGAGACAGTGCTCATGGTCATTTTTACATGATGGATATTAGCTCCTCCATTTCATACAATCAATCATCAATCAATCAGTACATTTATTTATAAAGCCCTTTTTAACACCAGCGAGATCACAAAATGCTTATTCCGACACCCAGCTAAATCTTAATAGCATGCAATACAAGATTTAGACGCACGTGGCTAGGAAAACTCCTAGAAACAGGCACTAGGAAGAAACCCTAGATGGAACCAGGCTCTGAGGGGTGGCTAGTCTCTCTGGCTGGCGGTGGAGATTATATAAGTGTACATGGTTCCTTTAAGGCCAGATCGTTTCAAGTACTGTAGTTCAAACATTCTTCATAGATGACACAGTCAACAACAATAACGGGTTATCTTCTGGGGAGGATAGTGAGAGTGAGTCGTCTGACGCTTACAACAATATAGTGAGATAGATGGGGTGGAAGGGAGGTATGGGATCGAGAGGATACGTCAATTTTGAAGTTGACAAAAGGGAAAATATATGCAGGATTACAATGTAACTGATTTTTTCCCTGAACGTGAATTGTTTATTGAATCAGCAAAGTTTCTGATGTCAGAAAGTTTTTTCCATCTACAAGTCAGAGTTATCAAAAGTGGAGAGTAAATCCTGGCCGTTGTCAGTTCATCTGATGAGTCCTAGAGGCTTGTTGGTTTGTTGATAGTGTCCTATCAAAGCTCGATGACTATACTATTTCCCAGTCACCCTCACCCAATGAAGACTTGAGCGTGAGTACTCAATATTCTCAACTGAGCTCAGAAGAGAGTGTCAGAATCACAGAGTCCTCTACTAGTCTGATTCAGAGCATTAAGAAGCTCTCTAGCAATGACTTCCAGACTCAGGCAGAAGAGGCAGTGAGTAAAGTGCTGATGAGATCCAGTCATTCCTTTATCACACAGATCAGCCATACTGGTCTTCAGAAAAGTCTGCAGGCTGGCTTATCATCTAGCTCACCATCAGAGATCCATGTCCTTTCAGAATCCATGTCCTCCATGTCCTCTGAGAATACAGCCTCTGGATTAGTGGAAACCTTTGTCAAAGGAATGGCGACTATTTTCCAGAAAAATGAGTCCACTGACACTGTGCTACTGGAAAGAAGTGGGAGAGTTTCGCAGTGCTCCCACGGGGGCTCCCAACTGGATGATACTGAATTGAGTGTTAAAATATCAGAGGAGAAGCTTTGGTCAACAGCTAAGACCATCTGCGTCAGTATGAAGAACACACTTAAGGATTTCTTCACAGGGCTGAAGCCACCCGGATCCGAAAGGACAGAAAATGCTTCTTCCAAAGAGACCCTTGGGGAAATCCTGGTTGCTATCCAGAGTGAAATCTCAAACTTAGGGCGAATGAAGGATTCCAGGGAGCTCCTTCAGATCAATGATGTGGTAGGAACTATGCTGAAGGAGGTTGAGAAAAGTGAGGATGACAGTGAACAAGTCTGCCAAGACATCCCTAGAACCTGTTCATCTTTGTCCACTTCTTTAAATGGTCGTAGTTCCTTGTCCAGCTCTTCAAAGAGTCCTAGGTCAGAGTGTGAGTTAGAGATCAACCTCCCTGGCACTCCCATCCCTGACGAAGTGCCTTTTGATCTGACCTGCCCCATCGTCAGGAGCTCCTGCATCGACACCAGGGTCTCTAAAATGCCAGAGATTTCTTCAAGTGACCTAAAGACAAAGATGATGGCACACACAGATGAACCCCTGCATCGTAACAGTCCAATGACTGACAGCAGTCGACCACCGAGTGCTAAAGCCTCTTTTCGATCCTCCACTCCGTCTTTCACCAGCAAGGGAACCTCTTTGGTACCAAAGGGAGATGGGATTGACATTGAAGAGAAGGAGGAGTGTATCCCCAGTAGCTCTGGCCATCTGAGGGAGCTCTTAATCACCCCGGACATCAGCAGTGCCTCTGCATTCCCACTGCAGTACTTGATGGACTCCAGCAAAGATGATGTCATCTGTTTGGTCGCCATACTGGTGATAAGGTTGCTATCGGAGATCAGACCCTCAACCCTAGATGGACCCTCCCAACAGGCAGCAGACGTGACAGCAACATCTCAGCAACTCATCAGACAAGTCCTGTCTGAGTTCTGTGCTGCATCTAGATTCTCCAGGACACAGGCATATTCCCAGAACCTGAACATCCAAAGGGTGTTCAGAGGTGTACATAAAAACCTCATGGAGGAGTTTGGCTCTTATAACACCCTGCAAGCAGCTATTTCCTCCCAGGACCCTGCATTTGACAGAGTCCTGGTAAAGTCCTTGACCCAGCAGCTGGTACAGGGATGCAAGGAGGCGTCAAGACCAGCTTCTGCTGCAACAAACCCATCAGACCAGGCTGAGACAGAGAGGGGGGCTGAGCAGAAAGCAAGAAGGAGCTTCCTTTGCTTTTCAATGACCAAACTCAGGATCAACTTCAAGGTATAGCAGGGAGTTAGCATTTGTTTTTGGTTCCAGTTAGGTGCTGATGTTATTGATGTTATTGATATGATAAGACAAATACATGAGATAAATATGTTTTATTAATCACTAAATTGTTGCCTTGGATTCAGAAGTGTTCCATTTATTTATTTATTCTCTGTACCATTTTCTTTACCTTTCTTCTGTTAGCGTTCCAAGAGAGGAAACAAAAAGGACTGCCATTCAGTCCAGGAACAGACTGAGATTCCCTCTACTGATGGACATTGCATAGGTAAGGACTTTAGAGCTCTGCTATAGCTTGTAGTTTTGTTTATGTGTGTGTTAGAAACATAGGTATGCCTACCAAACTCATAGCACTTTTATTTTTCAACATTACTATACTGCATCTCTCTCTCTCTCTCTCTCTCTTATCCCATCCATTTATCTTGTGTTTCTAGCTCCAGTTGGAGAGGTTTCTCCCTCCATATCTCAGCCTGTCAAAAAACGATCCTTGATTGTCAGGGTCTTTTCAGCAATGATGAAGCCATTCAGGCGCTTCACCAAGAAGAACCTGTAACCTGTTACGCTGCATGAGGAACTACTTTTGTAACAGCAAGACTTTTGACAAGAGGAATTTCTGCATGTCTACCCTTTCAAAGTATATTTGATCAAATAAATGGCAATGATTTTACAAGAATTTCAAGTGTTTTGGAAGATTAGTAAAACTGAAGCAGCTTTTCTCAGAGAAATGCCCTAGTTCCCCCTTGGTTATACATTTATTGTGCAGTTTTTGAGTTGGCAGGACTTGGGGCAGCAGGTAGCCTTGTGGTTAGAGCATTGGGCCAGTAACTGAAAGGTTGCTAGGTCAGATCCCTGAGCTAACAATGTAAAAATATGACGTTCTGCTCCTGAACAAGGTAGTTAACCCACTGTTCCTAAGCTGTCATTGTAAATAAGAATTTGTTCTGAACTGACTTGTCTAGGAAAATAAATAAAATAACCACAGCTTGACTCTAATACAATAGTTGCTGCATAGACTGTCAGATAACCAGATGTTGTCTATTAATTTAGTTTGATTGGTAAGAGCTTATTAGCAGCAAGGGGAAAACACATAGAGGAGAATTAGCTATCTGCAGCTAGATGTTTTCTATATGTTTTCTATATGTTGAAAATATAAGTTCCAAAAGTTGACAGTGTATGTCAGAGCAAAAACCAAGCCATGAGGTCGAAGGAATTGTCCATAGAGCTCAGAGACATGATTGTGTCAAGACACAGATCTGGGGAAGGGTACCAAAACATTTCTGCAATATTGAAGGTCCCCAAGGACACAGTGGCCTCCATCATTCTTAAACGGAAGAAGTTTGGAACCACCAAGACTCTTCCTAGAGCTGGCCGCCAGGCCAAACTGAGCAATCGGGGGAGAAGGGCAGTGCAGTGGAGCAGCAGTGCAGTGGAGTAGCTTCAACAGCCATAGGCCCAGGGATTGCACATCACATTCCATGATGCAATGCAGAATACGGCTTCACACAGAACAATCACCAAACCCATCAGATAACACTTAGCACAGCACAGCCAAACATCATGTATCACATGAAGAGGCATGTGTGTTCTCCAGACGTGATACCTTGTCATGGACCTGCTGTTTCGATCTTCGCTCACTCTCTCCCCCACCTCTCTCTTTCTCTCTCTCTCTCTCTCTCTCCCTCTCTCTCTCTCTCTCTCTCTCTCTCTCTCTCTCTCTCTCTCTACCACACCTGCTGTCTCGACCTCTGACTGTTCGGCTATGAAAAGCCAACTGATAATTACTCCGGAGGTGCTGACCTGTTGCACCCTCTATAACCACATTATTTTGTTGACTGCTGGTCATCTATGAAGAATGTTTGAACTACAGTACTTGAAGAACGATCTGGCCTTAATGGCCATGTACACTTTATAATCTCCACCTGCACAGCCAGAAGAGGACTAGCCACCCCTCAGAGCCTGGTTCCTATCTAGGTTTCTTCCTAGGTTCCTGTTTTTCTAGAGAGTTTTTCCTAGCCACCGTGCTTCTAAATCTGCATTGCATGCTATTTAAGGTTTTAAGCTGGGTGTCGGAATAAGCATTTTGTGACATCTGCTGGTGTAAAAAGGGCTTTATAAATAAATTGTACTGATTGATGGTTGATTGTATGAAATGGAGTAGCATATATCCATCATGTAAAATGAACATTGAGCACTGTCTCCATGGAGTATAGCACTGCAGCTTTAGGCAATGTATATTTACGTGGTGCATAACATTATCTCATATCACATGCATGGCAAGACATGATTGATGTAATTAGATGCTCTGGAGAGATCCCACCCTCCTTCCCCAACACATGTAGAATGCTTAGAAACCACCAGAAACCTGTGAAATAGATCAACAGATGATGTTTCATCTCCTCTCAAGGTCTGTTGGTTTACAGTATCGCAGAATCAGGAACTGTCATATCCCATGTGATATGTCAAAACAAGTTGATGCATGTGTTATCATGTTGCATTGGGTTTGTATTTGTATTTATTGTGGATCCCCTTTAGCTGCAGCAGCTACTCTTCATGGGGTCCAGTAAAATGTAGGCAGTTATACAATTATAAAAACATTCCTATACATTCACAACAGATTTCACAAAATCCATGTTCCTGTTTGATTTGGGGGTAGGCTGTCAACAGCATGTACTGTGACACTATGATATGTATTCTGATCAAGTCAACAATACTTCTAGGCATATCTGACGTCATGTATTTGATATCTTTATGTGAAGGTTAATGTCCATATTGACATCAGTTCATTGTGTTTGAGGACGGTTCACTGACGGGGTTTCGAGGGATACGATTAGATTAGACGAGTTTAACAGTTACAGAAGAGCTCAGTAGCCTATCAGAACAGCTGCAGTATCAGAGGCGCAGAGCCTTAATTAACGGGCTACACATAATGGCTGACGACAGCCAGGTAAGGTTAATTTTAGCCTACGTTTAACGAGCTTTACAGTTGTCCTAATTCCATCTTGTTCTAATGGCAAGTCTGCCTTAAGTGCAGAAACGATGGTTGATAGTAGAAAATAAGTATGATTGGAAGTTTAGGCAAGTAATTCCAATTGGGGAATTGTTGTGGGATGTTAGCATAACATATTGCGCGTGTAGCATTCGTGCCATGGAGGATTGGGCAGGCCGGCAGGTTGCTACAGGATCCTAGTATCATGTATGTTATAGAGATCAGATCTGGCTGACTTTTTCACCTGAACTGCTCATTGGCTGTCCATAATGAGCCCAGCGAGCAGGATGTGTAGCTGGGCTCTGCAATAATTAGCTCCCAGAGCAATTACAAATACCTTTCGTTATTTTAAAAGCGTCATTACAACTAGCAACATGACAGGCAGTCACCTCTAAGCAGGACTCAGTAGAAACGCTATGTGTTGGATTTGTCCACGTCTCGCTAAATTAACCTAGCTACCAGAACAGATGTGGAGAATTTATACTACAGTTTTAAGGGATCTCTCTGAAGGTTTTAGATGATACAATGGTGCTTCGTCCTCTGGATGAAGAACCATACATCTCGGCTTGGTTTCATTGCATTATTATTTGGGGAACGTTGACATGCCATTTGTGTTGACGGATGGATGAAAATAATGTAATTATAGTATCGTTATACATAGGTTAGCAGACAAATCCGCATGAGATACCCATAGAACTGAGCCCTGCTCCATTTCAGCACCATGCCGTGGTCTCAGGTGCTGTCCAGACTCGAAACATTTCAGCACCATGGCACGGTCCCCTGACGCCAAGAAACGTGTCAGCACTATGCAGCGGACAGCTCCATAGTGATGAAATAGTTCAAGCCCCCTAGAACATAATTGATTTTAAATTATTCTAGGTGCAAGTGGTTATAATTTATTGCATGTCCTAGTTTTGCAGTTTTGCAACCTCAGAATTATAGCTAATGGATGGCAGCGAGTTACGTTTTTGTGTATGGCGATGAATAAGGATGCTTGATAAACCATAAATTAAACGCAAAAACGTGCACTTACAAATATTTTCGTTTGGCAGAACTTTGACAAGCTATGATCTGTTTTCTAATGACATTGACAGTTCATATAGACATTAGACTTAGGCCTAATTGTGACATCATGTGTGTATGACATCTTTGAAGAATGCCCTGGCTTGAGCCAATCGGTATCGAGTATTCAACAATGCTTTGGCATAATTCACTTCAGTTGTCTGCCGATGGTTCACTGATGTTTTTTCAAAGGAGGTATTAGTATTTCCTCTAAACAGCCTACAACAATAAGCTACACATCATGTCAGATGACAGCAAGGTATGGTTCATTTAGCCTATTTTGAGTTTAGAGGAGAAATTATTAACAATATAGTAGGTCACTACCAAAGGACTGATATTGACCTCTCATTTATCCACCAGAGCGTGAAATGGGAGGATCCCCCGGATGACCAAAATAAGGTTGTGGAGAATATGAAGGATGAAACAGAGACACATGAGACTAACAAGAACAGGACAGGAGGCAAGGTAAGACATATGCTGTCCTTTACACATGTTCTGCCTACTTAGACATCACTAAATCCTAGCCTTAAAGCATTAGGAGGAGACGCTACACTGACCTTAGATCTGCTATGAGACCTATAATCTGTTGTCATGTAGGCTAAACGTAAGTCCAGTGGCCGTGCCAAGAAGACTTCCGTGGAGGAGAACAGCAGCATTGGTGCAGGTCCGAGATTACTTCATGTTGGGTGCAGGTTGTGTTCAAATTCATCAGCACTGATCTGAGAAGATAGTATCTATATAGGTGAAAGCAATATAGTGGAGGCCCGCAGAGAGATGTGCTTTTACCTGTCCAGTGCAATCAAATCACTAAAGGTGAAGGAAATTAGGGATCAAGTTCAGATTCAACTTTAGATTTCTCTTTGCGGTTTCCCAGAGTCTTCTCAGACACCCGGGTGTGGTTTCCGGGAAAGGGGATCTATCATTGAGCAGCTGGAGAAGGAGGCTCAGAGGACTCTTATGCCTTCTCTCAAGATTGAGACATGCTGTGCCCCAATCCTCCTCTCCTTCCTGAGGAGTCTAACTGATGAGCAAGTCCCATGTCTTTTTCCAACCTCACATAAAACAACTCTGAATTTATAGTCATAGTGCACCTTCTAACCACAAATGGGATTTTAGACACTACACCTAACATCACTGTAACCACACCCCTAACTCTTCCTGTAAATCAATAACAAAATGTCACATGTACTTGCTAATAGCTTAATTAAATACACTTTTATTTTCCCTAACATTGCTATCTAGTGACTCCACTAACTCAATACCAGTGTGCAGGTAAAATATGTTTCCTTTCTTTTCTTTTCTCTAGCCAATGGAGAGTGATTCAGCATGGCATGAAAAATAACGTAAGTCTCTCCACATAAGGTTCTGGTCAAAAATTGTGCGCTATATAGGGAATGGTGTCATGGAATTGCTTGATTGACAAAAACATTACTTTGTTTGTTGGCCATAGCTCACATTCGAGCAGCTCTCCATGCTGTGTCTGAAGATTGTTAAAGTCGTGACCCAGACAGCCCTCCGCATTCTCCTACCAGCGCTAGCTCGTATCATGGGGGTGAACCTGAGGAGTGGGGCAACCTCCCCAGAATCCCAGTGCTCTCTGACAGGGTCTGAGGATTCCTTAGGCAGTCTGGATGAGAGAGAGAAAAGGCTGCTGACCAGTGAGATGAACTACTGGACTAAGGAGAGGAGGAGGAATGGCAGTGCAGGGTGCCGCCATAAATCCACTCGCAGAACCTCATCACCATGCTGTTCGCCTAAGAGGTATGTTCACAGCAATATTTCAACTTAATAATTGCAAGACCTGACCCATACTTATCATAAATTGGAATTCACACCTTGTAGTTTTAAGTTCTGGTCAGAAATGTTGCCACTGAGTGGGTGGGTCCAGGTGAAAGTCATTTTTAACTGGGTAAGCCATTAAGTCATCTATGAATAAATAGATCAGGTACATGCCTTTCAGAATTAATCATATTCTGATGTCGTACAAACATAAAAATCAGGCAAAAAATCATGTCAGTTGGCTTTAGGCTTCTAGAACTACGGTGGTATGAGAAGTAAACCATCAGTGCTCTAATTTGGTTATCAGGCTCACTAATGAACCAGATTAGATACCAGTTGGTCATATTTGCATGGCATAAGTGGTGATTGTGTGTTTATCTTCAAGGTCCCAGACCTCATTGCAGAGCTTGCCTGCAACTAGAGAGGCTCCCCTCATGGAGGAGCCTCTAAAGGCTCTTTTTGGGGTAACGGAAGAGATCCTCCTGATATCCCTGGTTGAGGGTCACTCCAACCCCACCTCCTCCAGCTCTTCCGATTTGAGCTGTGCTATCGTGGGAGAGGTAGTACACCAGCTTAACTCTGGCCTCTCAGTGGCCATTCAGGCCAGCTCGGGGAATTGCCCCCCTATGGACAGTCAGGACATAGCAGCAGGCAAGGAAGTCATTCGGGTAGTCTCGGTGCAGATCCTGGCCGAGCTACAGAGCCAAACGTCTGAGCCAGAGTGGGTAGGGTTTATCGAGCCCCTCATGGACCCTGTGACCGATGATGTGCTGGATGCCATTGTCGGCACAATGGACAAAATGGCACAGGACTTCAACATCCTATTGGATCTGGCCAAGAAGATGACAATCTTGGGGTCTAAATTTCTGACCAATCTTCAATGTGACCTTGATGTTGAGTGTCCATCTGGGAAAGAAGGGACCACTCACTTTCTCAAAGAGACTGGATCCTCTACCAGTGTGGTGGCCAGAAAGATTCAGACCCTCTCTAGCCCCGACTTTCAGTCTAAAGCCCTGAAGGCGGTGAGCACCATACTTACAAGGAAAGTCAGCAGCTCTTCTGGCATGGCTCCTTCCTCTAGGCCTTCTAGTGCTGCTCCTAGCCTTACTGAAGCTCCCCTGAATACCAGCTGCATAGCCCTGACACCTGTAACCTCCACTGCCACAGTGATTGTTAAGGCATTTGTGGGAGGCATGGAGACGATAGCATCATTTGAAGGCACATGTGAAGCAGTTGATTGGCCAGTTCCTGTAAATGACCACAAAACAGGATCTTCACAGATGATAACCTTCTCTCTAGCCCGCACACTCTACGGCCGTATACGAGCAAAGCTGAGGGACCTTTTAACTCTATCCGCTCGAGAAGAAGTTGTGGCTAAGGATGCTTCTCTTCAGGAGTCTTCAGACACCCTGGAAAAGGCAACTGTTTCAACTGTTGAGGTCCAGTTACCCAGCACCGAACTTAGTAGAGTTCCCAGTGAGAGCCAACCAATACCAGCTCTCTGTCTCTCCAATCTGGATACCAGTACTCAAGAAGTTCTTAGCAGTGTTTTTTCCATCTACAAGTCAGAGTTATCAAAAGTGGAGAGTAAATCCTTGGCCGTTGTCAGTTCATCTGATGAGTCCCTAGAGGCTTGTTGGTTTGTTGATAGTGTCCTATCAAAGCTCGATGACTATACTATTTCCCAGTCACCCTCACCCAATGAAGACTTGAGCGTGAGTACTCAATATTCTCAACTGAGCTCAGAAGAGAGTGTCAGAATCACAGAGTCCTCTACTAGTCTGATTCAGAGCATTAAGAAGCTCTCTAGCAATGACTTCCAGACTCAGGCAGAAGAGGCAGTGAGTAAAGTGCTGATGAGATCCAGTCATTCCTTTATCACACAGATCAGCCATACTGGTCTTCAGAAAAGTCTGCAGGCTGGCTTATCATCTAGCTCACCATCAGAGATCCATGTCCTTTCAGAATCCATGTCCTCCATGTCCTCTGAGAATACAGCCTCTGGATTAGTGGAAACCTTTGTCAAAGGAATGGCGACTATTTTCCAGAAAAATGAGTCCACTGACACTGTGCTACTGGAAAGAAGTGGGAGAGTTTCGCAGTGCTCCCACGGGGGCTCCCAACTGGATGATACTGAATTGAGTGTTAAAATATCAGAGGAGAAGCTTTGGTCAACAGCTAAGACCATCTGCGTCAGTATGAAGAACACACTTAAGGATTTCTTCACAGGGCTGAAGCCACCCGGATCCGAAAGGACAGAAAATGCTTCTTCCAAAGAGACCCTTGGGGAAATCCTGGTTGCTATCCAGAGTGAAATCTCAAACTTAGGGCGAATGAAGGATTCCAGGGAGCTCCTTCAGATCAATGATATGGTAGGAACTATGCTGAAGGAGGTTGAGAAAAGTGAGGATGACAGTGAACAAGTCTGCCAAGACATCCCTAGAACCTGTTCATCTTTGTCCACTTCTTTAAATGGTCGTAGTTCCTTGTCCAGCTCTTCAAAGAGTCCTAGGTCAGAGTGTGAGTTAGAGATCAACCTCCCTGGCACTCCCATCCCTGACGAAGTGCCTTTTGATCTGACCTGCCCCATCGTCAGGAGCTCCTGCATCGACACCAGGGTCTCTAAAATGCCAGAGATTTCTTCAAGTGACCTAAAGACAAAGATGATGGCACACACAGATGAACCCCTGCATCGTAACAGTCCAATGACTGACAGCAGTCGACCACCGAGTGCTAAAGCCTCTTTTCGATCCTCCACTCCGTCTTTCACCAGCAAGGGAACCTCTTTGGTACCAAAGGGAGATGGGATTGACATTGAAGAGAAGGAGGAGTGTATCCCCAGCAGCTCTGGCCATCTGAGGGAGCTCTTAATCACCCCGGACATCAGCAGTGCCTCTGCATTCCCACTACAGTACTTGATGGACTCCAGCAAAGATGATGTCATCTGTTTGGTCGCCATACTGGTGATAAGGTTGCTATCGGAGATCAGACCCTCAACCCTAGATGGACCCTCCCAACAGGCAGCAGACGTGACAGAAACATCTCAGCAACTCATCAGACAAGTCCTGTCTGAGTTCTGTGCTGCATCTAGATTCTCCAGGACACAGGCATATTCCCAGAACCTGAACATCCAAAGGGTGTTCAGAGGTGTACATAAAAACCTCATGGAGGAGTTTGGCTCTTATAACACCCTGCAAGCAGCTATTTCCTCCCAGGACCCTGCATTTGACAGAGTCCTGGTAAAGTCCTTGACCCAGCAGCTGGTACAGGGATGCAAGGAGGCGTCAAGACCAGCTTCTGCTGCAACAAACCCATCAGACCAGGCTGAGACAGAGAGGGGGGCTGAGCAGAAAGCAAGAAGGAGCTTCCTTTGCTTTTCAATGACCAAACTCAGGATCAACTTCAAGGTATAGCAGGGAGTTAGCATTTGTTTTTGGTTCCAGTTAGGTGCTGATGTTATTGATGTTATTGATATGATAAGACAAATACATGAGATAAATATGTTTTATTAATCACTAAATTGTTGCCTTGGATTCAGAAGTGTTCCATTTATTTATTTATTCTCTGTACCATTTTCTTTACCTTTCTTCTGTTAGCGTTCCAAGAGAGGAAACAAAAAGGACTGCCATTCAGTCCAGGAACAGACTGAGATTCCCTCTACTGATGGACATTGCATAGGTAAGGACTTTAGAGCTCTGCTATAGCTTGTAGTTTTGTTTAGGTGTGTGTTAGAAACATAGGTATGCCTACCAAACTCATAGCACTGTTATTTTTCAACGTTACTATATTGCATCTCTCTCTCTCTCTCTCTCTCACCCCATCCATTTCTCTTGTGTTTCTAGCTCCAGTTGGAGTGGTTTCTCCCTCCATCTCTCAGCCTGTCAAAAAACGATCCTTGATTGTCAGGGTCTTTTCAGCAATGATGAAGCCATTCAGGTGCTTCACCAAGAAGAACCTGTAACCTGTTATGCTGCATGAAGAACTACTTTTGTAACAGCAAGACTTTTGACAAGAGGAATTTCTGCATGTCTACCCTTTCAAAGTATATTTGATCAAATAAATAGCAATGATTTTACAAGAATTTCAAGTGTTTTGGAAGATTAGTAAAACTGAAGCAGCTTTTCTCAGATAAATGCACTAGTTCTCCCTTGGTTATACATTTATTGTGCAGTTTTTGAGTTGGCAGAACTTGGGGCAGCAGGTAGCCTTGTGGTTAGAGCGTTGGGCCAGTACCTGAAAGGTTGCTAGGTCAGATCCCTGAGCTAACAATGTAAAAATATGACGTTCTGCTCCTGAACAAGGTAGTTAACCCACTGTTCCTAAGCTGTCATTGTAAATAAGAATTTGTTCTGAACTGACTTGTCTAGGAAAATAAATAAACTAACCACAGCTTGACTCTAATGCAATAGTTGCTGCATAGACTGTCAGATAACCAGATGTTGTCTATTAATTTAGTTTGATTGGTAAGAGCTTATTAGCAGCAAGGGGAAAACACATAGAGGAGAATTAGCTATCTGCAGCTAGATGTTTTCTATATGTTTTCTATATGTTGAAAATATAAGGTCCAAAAGTTGACAGTGTATGTCAGAGCAAAAACCAAGCCATGAGGTCGAAGGAATTGTCCATAGAGCTCAGAGACATGATTGTGTCAAGACACAGATCTGGGGAAGGGTACCAAAACATTTCTGCAATATTGAAGGTCCCCAAGGACACAGTGGCCTCCATCATTCTTAAACGGAAGAAGTTTGGAACCACCAAGACTCTTCCTAGAGCTGGCCGCCAGGCCAAACTGAGCAATCGGGGGACAAGGGCAGTGCAGTGGAGCAGCAGTGCAGTGGAGTAGCTTCAACAGCCATAGGCCCAGGGATTTCACATCACATTCCATGATGTAATGCAGAATACGGCTTCACACAGAACAATCACCAAACCCATAAGATAACACTTAGCACAGCACAGCCAAACATCTATGAAGAATGTTTGAACTACAGTACTTGAAGAACGATCTGGCCTTAATGGCCATGTACACTTTATAATCTCCACCTGCACAGCCAGAAGAGGACTAGCCACCCCTCAGAGCCTGGTTCCTATCTAGGTTTCTTCCTAGGTTCCTGTTTTTCTAGAGAGTTTTTCCTAGCCACCGTGCTTCTAAATCTGCATTGCATGCTATTTAAGGTTTTAAGCTGGGTGTCGGAATAAGCATTTTGTGACATCTGCTGGTGTAAAAAGGGCTTTATAAATAAATTGTACTGATTGATTGATGATTGATTGTATGAAATGGAGTAGCATATATCCATCATGTAAAATGAACATTGAGCACTGTCTCCATGGAGTATAGCACTGCAGCCTTAGGCAATGTATATTTACATGGTGCATAACATTATCTCATATCACATGCATGGCAAGACATGATTGATGTAATTAGATGCTCTGGAGAGATCCCACCCTCCTTCCCCGACACATGTAGAATGCTTAGAAACCACCAGAAACCTGTGAAATAGATCAACAGATGATGTTTTATCTCCTCTCAAGGTCTGTTGGTTTACAGTATCTCAGAATTAGGAACTGTCATATCCCATGTGATATGTCAAAACAAGTTGATGCATGTGTTATCATGTTGCATTGGGTTTGTATTTGTATTTATTGTGGATCCCCTTTAGCTGCAGCAGCTACTCTTCATGGGGTCCAGTAAAATGTAGGCAGTTATACAATTATAAAAACATTCCTAAACATTCACAACAGATTTCACAAAATCCATGTTCCTGTTTGATTTCGGGGTAGGCTGTCAACAGCATGTACTGTGACACTATGATATGTATTCTGATCAAGTCAACAATACTTCTAGGCATATCTGACGTCATGTATTTGATATCTTTATGTGAAGGTTAATGTCCATATTGACATCAGTTCATTGTGTTTGAGGACGGTTCACTGACGGGGTTTCGAGGGATACGATTAGATTAGACGAGTTTAACAGTTACAGAAGAGCTCAGTAGCCTATCAGAACAGCTGCAGTATCAGAGGCGCAGAGCCTTAATTAACGGGCTACACATAATGGCTGACGACAGCCAGGTAAGGTTAATTTTAGCCTACGTTTTACGAGCTTTACAGTTGTCCTAATTCCATCTTGTTCTAATGGCAAGTCTGCCTTAAGTGCAGAAACGATGGTTGATATTAGAAAATAAGTATGATTGGAAGTTTAGGCAAGTAATTCCAATTGGGGAATTGTTGTGGGATGTTAGCATAACATATTGTGCGTGTGGCATTCGTGCCATGGAGGATTGGGCAGGCCGGCAGGTTGCTACAGGATCCTAGTATCATGTATGTTATAGAGATCAGATCTGGCTGACTTTTTCACCTGAACTGCTCATTGGCTGTCCATAATGAGCTCAGCGAGCAGGATGTGTAGCTGGGCTCTGCAATAATTAGCTCCCAGAGCAATTACAAATACCTTTCGTTATTTTAAAAGCGTCATTACAACTAGCAACATGACAGGCAGTCACCTCTAAGCAGGACTCAGTAGAAACGCTATGTGTTGGATTTGTCCATGTCTCGCTAAATTAACCTAGCTACCAGAACAGATGTGGAGAATTTATACTACAGTTTTAAGGGATCTCTCTGAAGGTTTTAGATGATACAATGGTGCTTCGTCCTCTGGATGAAGAACCATACATCTCGGCTTGGTTTCATTGCATTATTATTTGGGGAACGTTGACATGCCATTTGTGTTGACGGATGGATGAAAATAATATAATTATAGTATCGTTATACATAGGTTAGCAGACAAATCCGCATGAGATACCCATAGAACTGAGCCCTGCTCCATTTCAGCACCATGCCGTGGTCTCAGGTGCTGTCCAGACTCGAAACATTTCAGCACCATGGCACGGTCCCTTGACGCCAAGAAACGTGTCAGCACTATGCAGCGGACAGCTCCATAGTGATGAAATAGTTCAAGCCCCCTAGAACATAATTGATTTTAAATTATTCTAGGTGCAAGTGGTTATAATTTATTGCATGTCCTAGTTTTGCAGTTTTGCAACCTCAGAATTATAGCTAATGGATGGCAGCGAGTTACGTTTTTGTGCATGGCGATGAATAAGGATGCTTGGTAAACCATAAATTAAACGCAAAAACGTGCACTTACAAATATTTTCGTTTGGCAGAACTTTGACAAGCTATGATCTGTTTTCTAATGACATTGACAGTTCATATAGACATTAGACTTAGGCCTAATTGTGACATCATGTGTGTATGACATCTTTAAAGAATGCCCTGGCTTGAGCCAATCGGTATCGAGTATTCAACAATGCTTTGGCATAATTCACTTCAGTTGTCTGCCGATGGTTCACTGATGTTTTTTCAAATGAGGTATTAGTATTTCCTCTAAACAGCCTACAACAATAAGCTACACATCATGTCAGATGACAGCAAGGTATGGTTCATTTAGCCTATTTTGAGTTTAGAGGAGAAATTACTAACAATATAGTAGGTCACTACCAAAGCAATAGGTCTACCTGTCCAGTGCAATCAAATCACTAAAGGCGAAGGAAATTAGGGATCAAGTTCAGATTCAACTTTAGATTTCTCTTTGCGGTTTCCCAGAGTCTTCTCAGACACCCGGGTGTGGTTTCCGGGAAAGGGGATCTATCATTGAGCAGCTGGAGAACGAGGCTCAGAGGACTCTTATGCCTTCTCTCAAGATTGAGACATGCTGTGCCCCAATCCTCCTCTCCTTCCTGAGGAGTCTAACTGATGAGCAAGTCCCATGTCTTTTTCCAACCTCACATAAAACAACTCTGAATTTATAGTCATAGTGCACCTTCTAACCACAAATGGGATTTTAGACACTACACCTAACATCACTGTAACCACACCCCTAACTCTTCCTGTAAATCAAGAACAAAATGTCACATGTACTTGCTAATAGCTTAATTAAATACACTTTTATTTTCCCTAACATGGCTATCTAGTGACTCCACTAACTCAATACCAGTGTGCAGGTAAAAAATGTTTCCTTTCTTTTCTTTTCTCTAGCCAATGGAGAGTGATTCAGCATGGCATGAAAAATAACGTAAGTCTCTCCACATAAGGTTCTGGTCAAAAGTTGTGCGCTATATAGGGAATGGTGTCATGGAATTGCTTGATTGACAAAAACATTACTCTGTTTGTTGGCCATAGCTCACATTCGAGCAGCTCTCCATGCTGTGTCTGAAGATTGTTAAAGTCGTGACCCAGACAGCCCTCCGCATTCTCCTACCAGCGCTAGCTCGTATCATGGGGGTGAACCTGAGGAGTGGGGCAACCTCCCCAGAATCCCAGTGCTCTCTGACAGGGTCTGAGGATTCCTTAGGCAGTCTGGATGAGAGAGAGAAAAGGCTGCTGACCAGTGAGATGAACTACTGGACTAAGGAGTGGAGGAGGAATGGCAGTGCAAGGTGCCGCCATAAATCCACTCGGAGAACCTCATCACCATGCTGTTCGCCTAAGAGGTATGTTCACAGCAATATTTCAACTTAATAATTGCAAGACCTGACCCATACTTATCATAAATTATTAACTTGGAATTCACACCTTGTAGTTTTAAGTTCTGGTCAGAAATGTTGCGACTGAGTGGGTGGGTCCAGGTGGAAGTCATTTTTAACTGGGTAAGCCATTAAGTCATCTATGAATAAATAGATCAGGTACATGCCTTTCAGAATTAATCATATTCTGATGTCATACAAACATAAAAATCAGGCAAAAAATCGTGTCAGTTGGCTTTAGGCTTCTAGAACTACGGTGGTATGAGAAGTAAACCATCAGTGCTCTAATTTGGTTATCAGGCTCACTAGTGACCCAGATTAGATACCAGTTGGTCACATTTGCATGGCATAAGTGGTGATTGTGTGTTTATCTTCAAGGTCCCAGACCTCATTGCAGAGCTTGCCTGCAACTAGAGAGGCTCCCCTCATGGAGGAGCCTCTAAAGGCTCTTTTGGGGGTAACGGAAGAGAGCCTCCTGATATCCCTGGTTGAGGGTCACTCCAACCCCACCTCCTCCAGCTCCTCCGATTTAGCTGTGCTATCGTGGGAGAGGTAGTACACCAGCTTAACTCTGGCCTCTAATTGTTCATTACAACAGTTTACCTAATGTAATAGGTACGGTTTCTCCACAGAAAGTTGAAAAGCATCTGGTCTATCTCTTTGCTTATTTAACTGTCAAGATATAAAGATGGAGTGCCATATGTTAGTCTAGAGATACCTTCAGCCTTGGTTATTAGGACTCTACCTTTTAAAATTAAGTCCCTCTGTAGCCATTGATATAGCTTCTTCTGGGGTTTTTAATAAGAGGGTTACAATTTAGTAAGCCTCTAGACTCCTGATCCTTTTAATGGTTATGCCTAAATATGTAAGTTCTTCTTTTACTGGAATACCATAATATGTATGGATATAAGACAATATACACAATATTTGACAGCCATGAGTTCACATGTATTAATGTTAAGATATAGACCAGATGCTTTGGAAAAGGATTGTATCACATTGATTGATATGGGAATTTGTATTTCAGAAAAAGTGTAGTATTGTCAGCCACCTGGCTTATAATAATTTCTTTACCAGCTATGGAAATATCTACAGGACTATTATTTAAAGAATTTGCAAGAAGTTGGGTGATTAATAAAAACAGGTACGGTGAGATAGGACAACCTTGCCTAATTCCTCTCTTTAACTATGAAGTTATCCTCGGTTATTAGGTCTGAGTACTCAAGTATGTCTAATACTAGTCTGACATTGTTAGAAATATGTCTGTTCGTCATGAAGACTGTGCTTCATCAATGATTGCATCCAGGACTTCTTTAATTATTTTTGCAAGTACTAAGGCTAATATCTTATAGTCATTATTAAGAAGACAAATTGGACGACAGTTATCAATGAGCAGCACTTATTTTTTAAGCTTACGTATCAGTGTTATTAGCCCCTGACTAATTGTAGGAGGGACAACATTGTTTTTAATACTCTCTAAAAAGACTTCAAATAGGAAGGGAGCTACTTGTTCAGAAAATAATTTGTAACATTCTGATGTAATTCCATCAACACCTGGCGTCTTATTGTTCTTTAGATGTTTGATAGACTCTATAATCTCTTCAACTTTTATGGGTTCATCACACTGTTTAGATTCTATATCACTGATAGAGTGAACATTATTCAGTTAGTTAAAAAACCTAACTGTGGATTCCTGACTGTACGTAGAGCTATACAATTTTCTGTAAAAATTGCTACAGTATTTAGCGATTAATTTTTGGTCATCTGTAATAACGCCATCAATGTTTAACTTATGGATAGTGTTATTTTTAGAGTGAAATTTCTCAAGTCTAAAGAAATAGGATGAATTCTGTTCTCTCTCCTCAAACCATTTTTTCCTAGATCTAATAAAGGCTCCTTCTGCTTTTAATCTATATATATTATCCAGTTTATTTTGTAACTCAATTAGTTCCATCTTCTCCTCCCCCGAGAGGCCGGCTGGGGACCTCTGAGAAAGCGAAGTTATCTTAATGATCACCTTTTCCTCCTCAGCTCTTCTGGTCTAAGCAAGATTACTACCATATTTTCTAAGGTATTTAGACACCTCCAATTTAAAGAGCTCTCAGTTCTTGCAATAAGATTTTTCTTCACAAGCCCTTTCCCAAAAGTGTGAGAGCAGATCTTTAACCTCAAATTTAACTATATCATTTTTTAATAATGAGCTATTTAGCTTCCAGTAGGATGCTCTACCATGGTTAGTATCAGGGGTAAATATTTTGATATCAATGTAAATGGCCCTATGGTCTGTGAGGGGAGTAGTACAAATATTTGTAGTAACACACTCACTACCAATACATTTGAATATAAGACAAAAATCTATTCTGGATTGTCTGGAACCTGTTTTGTTACTCCAAGTGAATGATCTGTCGGCCGGAAACCTCTCTCTCTCCATATATTGGTAAGATCAAACTTTTCCATAAAAAGTATTAAACCCTAATTCTGATTGGTTGGCCTACCTGGGGGCCATCTATCAGTTGAATTATCTATAGTAATGTTAAAGTCCCCTCCTATCAATAATAATGAATAGGGAAATTTAGATAACCAATGAATGTTGTTTCAATATGTTTCTCTATAGATTCAAGCAACTCATCATTCTCATGTTTGGTGTTGTACCCGTAGAAGTTTACAGTAATGAGCGTAATGTCATTGTAACTGATCACAAGACAAATAAAGTGACCAAAGGGGTCACATTCCGAGTGTAGAATATTACCACCAAAGGTATTTTTCATTGAAGTGACACCAACGGAGCGTTCAGATCCATGGGAAAGCCAAATATCGTTGCCCCACTGCGACCTCCAGAAGTTGGCATCAGCCGAAATTGAGTGAGACTTGAAAAAAGAAAAAATCTGTTCTAAATTATTTAGCAAATAAAAACAAGGCCTTGCGCTTCACTTTGTTTCGTAACCCCCAAGCATTAAGAGAAACTATAGACAAAGACAAAACAACAATGATTATATAAAAGTATAAACTGTAACAGGATGAGTCAAAGACATAGGAGCAGTGAACATAAACGATAAGGAACCGAGATCTGCACCATTTAAGTCAATTTAAAGTAAAAATAGCTTATTTCATAAACTTTGAGCTAGACATTATCAGGCTATCCGAGACTAAAAACCCTCTTTAGTGTAATCAGGAACTATTCTGAGAAATAAAATACAAAATAATAATTTAAATAAAAGGGTACCTACTATTTTAAGTGCATATGAAAACTCATCATTAAAAAAATTGAATAAAAAATGTTTTACATATACATGTTCATAAGACCTTTTTCACTTGGAAATAAGTATTAACAACTAAATAGAACAATACCCATGTAAAATCAGAGCAGACCTGTATGCCCTTTAAAACAGTATCTTAGTTACTGTATACATAAAACATAAATACAGCTTTCAATCTTCTTCGTAAGTTTGTAAACAAAATAGGTCTTCATACAAGAACAAATTAATAAATTGAAGTATCTGAGTATTCCGAAAAATAGTCACCTGATGCTTGTTAGGTAAACAATATAAGGAAAATGAGAATAGCATGGCTGAAACCAACAATCGGTTCCTTCTGGTGAGATTTTGGGGAGAAATACTTTCCATCTCCTCACTCGCGCCCATGGATATCCTATCTCCATCCTGCTGCTTTGCGTCGGAGGTAAAAATCGGGATTGACAGCCGTTGCACCAATAAGGGAAGCCTGCTGAGGCTACTTGGATCCCATTCAGTGGATTTAAAGGGGGCGGGACCATCTGACTCATCAGATGAGGAACTGAGCTGAGCCTGGTGTAAACTAGCTGGTTTGCAAGAGAAGCGCTGACATGTGTGGTAAGTAACGTTAGCTAGATATAATAAATTAAATAGGTGTACATTTGCAACGGTTTACACATGCAATTTGTGAGATTAACACAGAACTGGTTTTGGGGAGATGTCAATGTTTTCAGTCAGACAGCTGAGCTTCCATCTAAAGAAAGAGAGCTTAGTTTGTTTGCCAGACAAAACAAATGACTAACATCAAATTATTGAGTTCATATATTTTAAGTGAACTTGTAAATTGGCTAGATCAGATATTTTATAGCTAACAATGTTATCAGACAAATTGTCATGAGGGCGACTAAGCGTTTTGATGTGTATAAACCGTGTGCTACACACCCATTTCCAATAAGTACCTAGCTAACTTAGCGTAGCTAGCTAACGTTAACTAGCCAGCTAGCCATTGCTAGCTACTTGATTGACAGTTTATCGCTCCATAATTCCTCTCATTGATGTTACCGTATGTCACGTTATACTCTATACTTGGATTCATTAGCGACCATTGGCTAACTACCCTTCTTTTCATCAGGTTACATACTAGCTTGCTACAGGACTGACAGAACGCACGCACTGCGCAAAGTTTCATTCCTTGCTAGAATATAGACCACTACTGGTAATGATGATAGACAGTGATTATTCCACATCGATTCGAATGATGTAGGGGGATTTAAAATGATGGGAAGCTGTGTTTACTTTTCTAACCTGTCAGTGTCGGAATATTAGAATAGTGATGGATTAGTTCTCCCCTCATCACTCATCTGCTGACTCTACAACAAGTTCCTGAAGCGCCCAGCTCTGTTTTGAAAAGCCAGCCAGAACCAGTATAAATAGTGTGGATGATTCACTTTTTAAGGGTGGTGGGAACTATGAACTCCATTAGTAGAAGAGACAATCAGACACTGTCGTCTCCATCAGAAAAATTCCCCAAATAGATGCTCCTGATACTGAACTGCTGCAGGCTAATTCCTAAGGAAATAATTCTGGTATTTTTCCTAGTCTGTTTAACCCTCGTTCTGAACAAAGCTGAGCCTTGTTTGCCCCCACCTTGCCTTGCCCCCCCCCCCCCCCCCCCCCCCACACACCTTCCTCGATCCCCCCCACCTTCCTCGACCCCCCCCCCCACCTTCCTCGACCCCCCCCCCCCCACCTTCCTCGATCCACCCCCACCTTCCTCGATCCCCCACACCTTCCTCGATCCCCCCACCTTCCCCGATCCCCCCCCACCTTCCTCGATCCCCCCCCCACCTTCCTCGATCCCCCCCACCTTCCTCGATCCCCCCCCACCTTCCTCGATCCCCCCCACCTTCCTCGATCCCCCCCACCTTCCTCGATCCCCCCCCCCACCTTCCTCGATCCCCCCCCCACCTTCCTCGATCCCCCCCCCACCTTCCTCGATCCCCCCCCCACCTTCCTCGATCCCCCCCCCACCTTCCTCGATTCCCCCCCCCACCTTCCTCGATCCCTCCCCCCCACCTTCCTCGATCCCTCCCCCCCACCTTCCTCGATCCCTCCCCCCCCACCTTCCTCGATCCCTCCCCCCCCACCTTCCTCGATCCCTCCCCCCCCACCTTCCTCGATCCCCCCCCCCCCACCTTCCTCGATCCCTCCCCCCCCACCTTCCTCGATCCCTCCCCCCCCACCTTCCTCGATCCCTCCCCCCCCACCTTCCTCGATCCCTCCCCCCCACCTTTCTTATGTGGGTGATTGATGGTTGTCATGAAGAAAATGGGGCAGGGCAAAGGAAATTGGGCACGAATAGGCTTATCAAATTGTATTGGTCACATGCGCGGAATACAACAGGTGTTGGTAGACCTTACAGTGAAATTCTTACTTACAAGCCCTTAACCAACAATGCAGTTAAGAAAAAATAAGTGTGAAGAAAGTATTTACTAAATAAGCTGACATTTTTAAAATGGCTAAATAAAATTTGAAAGAACAACAAAATAACAGTAGCGATGCTATATACAGGGGGTACCGGTACAGAGTCAATGTGCAGGGGCACAGGTTAGTTGAGGTAATATGTACATTTAGGTAGAGTTAAAGTGACTATGCATAGATAATAAACCGAGAGTAGTAGCAGCAGCGTAAAACTGGGGGGGGGGGGTAAATGCAAGAGTCCGGGTATCCATTTGTTTAGCTGTTCAGGAGTCTTATGGCTTTGGGTAGAAGCCTTTTGGACCTAGACTTGGCACTCCGGTACAGCTTGCTGTGTGGTAGCAGAGAGAACAGTCTATGACTAGAGTGGCTGGAGTCTTTAGCAGTTTTTAGGGCCTTCCTCTGACACCGCCTGGTATATAGATCCTGGATGGCAGGAAGCTTGGCCCCAGTGAGGTACTGGGCTGTCCGCACTACCCTCTAGAGCCTTGCGGTTGGAGGCCGAGCAGTTGCCTTACCAGGTGGTGATGGTATGTAGGCCAACCTCTGTTCAGCCAGGCATGTCTGTAATAAATGGCACTGTTTTCATTTGGTATCAGTCTTCTCAGATGAGTTCTGAATTGCACAAAAGCATAGCCTAGAGCACCTGATCCTTCTGTCAGCATATTGCCCCAACACTAGAACACCCTGTTCCACTGTGTCTCCCACTGTCCATTTCTCAAGGTGACTTCCCTGTTTCATGTAAAAACTGCAGATAACACCCAGGGCAGGCTGTGCCCTCAGGAACAGATGGGTGTGTGAACTACTCTGTAGTTACACACAGAACCATTGTTTCCAATTCCTATATGATGATAAATGGCACCAGAGCATTTTTAAATGTTTTACTTGTGTTAACGTTTGAACATTTTCACGTGTAGAAATCCTTGGGGAAGCTGTTGCTGTGAATTGTAGTGAGCCAATAATTGAACTGCTTGCAGATTACATCAGCTAGGCTAGCTAGCCAATGGAACCTTCAGCGTTTCTGACACAACCGGCATATATGAACAGAAAGCATGCATGCTTTATTTGGTCTCTATTGACCTAATCACAGACCACCAAAAGAAAACGGAAATACCCACTATTAGGATTTGTTCACTTAATCCCTTAAAAGAGTTGTAGTGAAATTCCTTTGTTGCAAATCATTGTTTGACTTCCTAGTTGAAATCTGTCTTCCTGTTCCTTCCTTCTGTCAGGAATCTTTGCCTATCTGAACTACCATGTGCCACGGACTCGCCGGGAGATCCTGGAGATCCTCCTCAAAGGCCTGCTTCGTCTGGAGTACCGTGGCTATGACTCTGCCGGTGAGATGAGACGGCTTGTCTCAACACACTGTCTGCGTCGGTCTGTCTGCATGTTAATTAGCTGCCTTTCCCTCTCACTGTAGGCAGGCGTCAGTTATTCTGCTTATCTACAAAAGTCATGTTTTTGTTCTCTCTCCTAA
Organism: Oncorhynchus kisutch; assembly: GCF_002021735.2. Taxonomy (NCBI): domain Eukaryota; kingdom Metazoa; phylum Chordata; class Actinopteri; order Salmoniformes; family Salmonidae; genus Oncorhynchus; species Oncorhynchus kisutch. The sequence continues at coordinate 27,944,604 of NC_034176.2, read as the reverse complement.
CATTAAGAACAATGACTGTCCATTGGCCTCACTGTATGCCCTTGTCTTGAGCAGGCCTGTCAATCTAATCACGCTTACATTGATGCTCTGTCTGTTATCAAACTGTAGCATGTGTAAGATAACCGCTACAAAATCACACAACAGAGGCATATTTGTGTACTCTGTAGCAATAAGACTATTTTTACCAGGTGTTGGAATTGATGGAGGGAACGGCAAGGAATGGGAAGTCAATGCCCGGTCTATTCAGCTGATCAAGCAGTCCGGAAAAGTGAAGGCTCTTGACGATGAGCTCACAAGTAAGACTTATACCCGTTGTCAGCAGTAAGGATGTTTACTGAGTAGATAAGTGGATTGTACAGAAATAAATATAATGTCTACAATACCAATGACTCAAACCTACTTTGTTGGGCACATATCAGTTGATTTTGAGGCTTGCCTTTCAACAGTGTTTGTGTTGGTCCCACAGAGCAGCAGGACATGGACATGGACGTGGAGTTTGATGTCCACCTTGGCATCGCCCACACTCGCTGGGCTACCCATGGTGCCCCCAGCCCTGTCAACAGCCACCCACAAAGGTCTGACAAGAGCAACGGTTAGTACCATAGACATTTCTTAAACTTGTAGGACTATTAGGGCCTCTTTCCTGTATAGGCATCTCATTCTGCTAGATGTAGTGGTCTCACGTTGACTGACTATATAGAGAGTAATGAGGAACGTTTATTAGTAAAGTGTATATGTGTATTATTTTTTTTTAGAGTTCATTGTCATTCATAATGGAATTATCACAAACTACAAAGACCTGCAGAAATTCCTGGTGAGCAAAGCAACATTTCAACATTTTTCCCAAGGCAGTCGGTTTCTTTCATTAGCCAAGGCTATCAGCGAGATTTCCATGACTGACTCTCTCCCATTCCATAGGAGAGCAAGGGTTATGAGTTTGAGTCTGAGACGGACACAGAGACCATTGCCAAGCTGGTAAAGTACATGTATGACAACCGTGAGAGTGAAGACCTCAGCTTTGCTACTCTGGTGGAGAGAGTGACCCAGCAGCTGGTAGGAGCCTGTTCATCTACAGAGCAGACTGTCATGAAACAAGGCCCTCTGACCTGTCTTGTGATTAACATGGTTTTATCTGGTCTCCTAGGAAGGAGCGTTTGTCCTGGTCTTCAAGAGTGTCCATTACCCAGGAGAGGCTGTAGGCACCCGGTACACTACTACTGCATTTCTACATACTCCTTGAGTTGTAAAGGAATAATATCCATTAAACATGCATATTTTAATTTGATGTAATCATTGTACTTGTTTATATGTAAATAGGAGGGGAGGTCCTCTGCTTATTGGGGTGAAAAGTGACCACAAGCTGTCCACAGATCACATTCCTATCCTGTACCGATCATGTAAGTTATTAGTTAACTGCTCTCTATCAGTGAGTCAGAATGGAATATGAGCAGCCGGGAGCTGTTTTATGTCTAGTACACTACTGTATCTCCACAGCTGGTAAGGACAAGAAGGGCTGCCCCACCCTGCCCAGGATGGAGCAGGACACCTGCCACACGCTCTTCGCTGAGGAAAAGAAGTCTGTGGAGTACTACTTTGCCTCTGATGCCAGGTCAGACTCCTCACCTTGTTGTTCTCTATATTACTCATATCCCACTCATGCAACGTTAGATAAACTGTACTTTTAGAATCAGTCTAGACAATTGTTTGGTGAATGTTTTCTCCTAGGAAAGTGGGAATTAACAACATCATTAACTTGGATTCACTGTTGCCCCGTTGTCCTGGCAGCGCGGTGATTGAGCACACCAACCGTGTGATCTTCCTGGAGGATGATGACGTGGCAGCAGTGACGGCCGGACGGCTCACCATCCACCGCATCAAGCGTACAGCCGGAGACCACCCTGCCCGCGCCATCCAGACCCTGCAGATGGAGCTGCAGCAGATCATGAAGGGTAAGGGCTGGGGGTACAGCACTGTCATGGGTCAACCCTCTGTAAAGATGTTGATGGTGCTACTAGGACTTTGAGAACCCAAGAATGGCTGGAATTGCTGATTATCTTTTGTCAATACAGTCAGAATAATTTCACTATACAAGGGTCATGTTTACTGGGGGCGGCATAATGCAACAGGAATTATTCATTTAAAAAAACAAATGAGTAAATAATACTTTTTCTTGTTAAACGTGACTCTGTAAACGGATAATGTTAGCTAGCTGGAGTGGGCATGTTAGCTGGTCCTGCTGTTGGACGCACTTGTTGCCGTATCACCATGTAGGCTACATTTTCTACTGTAATTGGTCAATAACGATGGCAGTGCTTGAAAAATGGAGCATAATCCTATTTTCTTCACCTTGGCTGAGTGGCAGCCACAGGCACACCTTTAATATCAATTGCGCGCACACACCACGTGTACACAGTCAGGTGTTTATGGGGTTGCCTGGCTGACATCAAAGGTACTTTAGGGGCTCAGACACCCTGGCCCCAGCATGGAGATCACATCAATCACCAATGTAGAGTACAGTACCTGGGTCATTAGCAGGACTTTATATTGAGCTTGCTGCTCCACATGTCTCCAGCAGAGGGTGTTAATACACTACCAGTCAGTTTTAGGAGACTAGCCTTTGTGGTCCTATCATTAAAGCCTCTGCCTCCATCGCTCTCTCCTCAGCCTCGATTCCAGGAGCTCTGCTGAAATAAACTTAATTCATATGACCTAAATTTCTGTCTCCGCAGAGGTGGGCTGCATAACCCTCTCGTATTTCATTGTCACAAAGGGCCGTGTGAGGAAACAACAATCTCCCTGTAGGCTCTTGCTTATTTTATTTAGTCAAGACATGCCTGATAAATGTCTGTATTAAAGAGCAAGATCATTCCTGTCATTTACCTCCTGTGTTATTTACCTCCCAACAGCAATAAAAGACTGAATTAGAGCACTAAACAACATGTTTTCCAGACTGGCTTCCTTTTAGTAGTAATTATGCGTCAACAGTAACCTTTACAAAATGCCTAACACTTTATAAAAATGCAAAGTCAACAGGCTTTAAGTGATGTTGTTGAGGACTCGGATCTAATGTTTTTTGGAAAATTTTTCAGGGAACTACAGCTCCTTTATGCAGAAGGAGATCTTTGAACAGCCAGAGTCTGTGGTCAACACCATGAGAGGAAGGGTCAACTTCAATGACAACACAGGTGAGATGACCTTTCCTGTGTAATAGTCAAGTCACAAAACACTCCAATTTGTTGCACACTATGCCCCTCTCACGTCTGTCATTATACCCATCAAGGTGGTATCCTCATGATCAATATCTATCTGAATACATACCAAGAAAAGGGACATGATTACTGTATTTTGATTGTTTGTATCCTTAGTAACCCTGGGTGGACTGAAGGATCACATTAAAGAGATCCAAAGGTGTCGACGGCTCATCCTCATCGCCTGTGGCACCAGCTACCATGCTGGGGTGGCGGTGAGTAACTGATGACCTTTTCTATAAGGCAGGAATGATATCACCAGCATAAAATGGAGTCAACTGGAGCCTAAGGCTCCAAGATAGGGAAAAACAAGGACACCAGTAAGTTCTTACTCTGGTTTGTACATGGAAACATGTTTTTCAGTGTGGATGTCATGTGTGATCCAGTGCGGATCTTTCCCCACAGACTCGCCAGGTCCTGGAGGAGTTGACAGAGCTGCCTGTTATGGTGGAGCTGGCCAGCGACTTCCTGGATAGAAACACACCAGTGTTCCGTGACGACGTCTGCTTCTTCATCAGCCAATCAGGTGGGAGGATCGCTATCTCCTCAAGGACCTGAACATTGCTTCTTTGTCTGTACTCATTTCCCCACACAATACAGCTTCAGCAATGTCTCGTACAAGTACATGCTCAGCCCAATGACAATGCACACAAAGCAATTGCTTTCGCTCTTCATGTATTGATGCTGAACGTAAAGACCTGATGATATCAGTTATTGCGGCCTATAAAATCAGATATTGTATTCAGTATATACACATAGTCCAACCTGTTCCAGTATCTATCCTGAGTGCTGATTTGCATTGCTACCTTTTGTGTGCAGGCGAGACAGCAGACAGCCTGATGGCCCTGCGCTACTGTAAGGAGAGAGGAGCCCTGACGGTGGGCGTCACCAACACAGTGGGCAGCTCCATCTCTAGAGAGACAGACTGTGGGGTGCACATCAACGCTGGGCCAGAGATAGGAGTGGCCAGCACCAAGGTGAGGGGACCGGCTCGCTGCTGCTCTGTATAGCACTTCTCCTGACTGATTCTTTTCCCATACTGACTCGCGTAGTGTATTGTCCTGTAGACACTCAGCTGTTGGAACAGGAGACCTTCCAGTCACCATACTCTGCTTTCTCAACTTCTTTTACTTCTGTGGTGGGTGGAAAAAATTCCCTTCAGGATAGCCTATTAGGGCGGGAGAATTCCTCCTATCCCTCTCAAGAGTGTTTCAGTAGGATTGTTGGAGATGAATGGAATGGTCTCCTTCCTAATTAGGCGGAGCGGCGTTACGAAGTCCAGAGGCAGTTTCGCTTTGGCTTGGTCTATATAATCACCCGTGTATACTTATTATTGCAAGGACATGAGGTTCACGCCAATATGCTTTGCTGGTGGTATCTGTATAGTTAAGGCAAACCCTGAAGCACTTGGGTGCTAATTTCAATACATAGAACATGTGGTTAACCCCTCTCTCCCTTGAAATTAGAGAACTTCATCTGAAATTAGTGTCTGGATCCCTTTGTAAGAGGTTATTTAAACTGCTATATTCCACTGCTCTACACAGAACCCATAGTGCCTGATATTCTCATCTTTATTCTTGTAAAAAGTAAGGATGCATGGTTTCCCTCTACTATGAGCACTGATCCTACAGATTTCCAGAGTGGGGTTGCAGATGACTGGAGTGAGTTCCACTCAGCAGCTGAGGAGGGGGGGGGGGGGGGGGTAGTAGAAAAAGAGTCCGGTCCCTCCCTGCTCTGGCTCTCGGGCTTGGCTCAGGGACCCTCCGGCAGCTCCAAGGCCCCGGCACAGCGCAGAAAGCCTGGCGAGCACGCCTCAAAGACGCTGTCCTTTACTGCTTGTCTGGCCCACGCACAGCACATCAGAGGACATTATGTATTTCACCCTCTGCTCAATACACGGTCCTGCTGACTCCGTTTTGTATCGTTTCATAATAGTATTCAGATTAACCTTCCGGGGGACATTAAACTGGATGACTCTGGTGATGTCTATCTTGTTTTCAGAATTGCGGTTCTCCACATCTATGCCTGCTAAACAAGGTCAGGGAGAATGAAGGGGATTGCTGGAGTTGAGACGGCACCACGTCTTGAATACGCTTCTCCCCCTTAGCCAAACAATAGATATTGAGGGAGGGAATGTAAGCAAATGAGAGCCATCTGTGGTCTTTGTCTGAATTGAACCTGGCGCATGCTTGTACCGTTATATAAAAATTATAAATAATTAACTGCTCATCATGCCGTATTGCCTGAGGAGGTTGTGTGGCACATTTGAGGCCTCTCAGGGACATGGTTTCGTTAGTGTGTTTTCACAGGCTAGCGTGCGTCTCTGTCCTCTTGACATTCTGGATGGAGTGATGGGTTTTAACCGGATTAAATGCACTGCCACAAATCTGAGTGGATGGTTAGGACTGTCAGTTGTGAGGGACTGTGGTTCCAGTGCTGTCAAGGAAAATAGCTGTGTGACGGTTTTACAACCATGCCTTTGGCTTTAGATCAATCAAATGTATTTATACAGCCCTTCTTACGTCAGCTGATGTCACAAAATGCTGTACAGAAACTAGAGGTTGACTGATTATGATTTTTCAACGCCGATACCGATTATTGGAGGACCAGAAAAAGCCGATACCGATTATTGGAGGACCAGAAAAAGCCGATACCGATTATTGGAGGACCAGAAAAAGCCGATACAGATTTTTGTAATTTTTTTTATTTGTAATAATAACAATTACAACAATACTGAATGAACACTTATTTTAACTTAATATAATACATCAATAAAATCAATTGAACCTCAAATATTTAAAGAAACATGTTCAATTTGGTTTAAAAAATGGGGGGGGGGGGGGGAAGAGAGAGTGTTGGAGAAGAAAGTAAAAGTGCAATATGTGCCATGTAAGAAAGCTGACGTTTAAGTTCCTTGCACAGAACATGAGAACATATTGTAGTTATTATAGGAATTATAGGACTATTTCTCTCTCTACCATTTTGTATTTCATATACCTTTGACTATTGGATGTTCTTATAGGCACTTTAGTATTGACAGTGTAACAGTATAGCATCCGTCCCTCTCCTCGCCCCTACCTGGGCTCGAACCAGGGACACATCAACAACAGCCACCCTCGAAGTATCGTTACCCATCGCGCCACAAAAGCTGTGGCCCTTGCAGAGCAAAGGGGAACAACTACTTCAAGGTCTCAGAGCGAGTGACGTCCCGATTGAAACGCTGTTAGCGCGCACCCCGCTAACTAGCTAGACATTTCACATCGGTTACACCAACCTAATCTCGGGAGTTGATAGGCTTGAAGTCATAAACAGCTCAATGCTTGAAGCACAGCGAAGAGCTGCTGGCAAACACACGAAAGTGCTGTTTGAATTCATTCTTACGAGCCTGCTGCTGCCTACCACCGCTCTTTCAGACTGCTCTATCAAATATCAAATCATAGACTTAATTATAACGTAACACACAGAAATACGAGCCTTAGGTCATTAATATGGTCAAATCTGGAAACTATCATTTCGAAAACGAAACATTTATTCTTTCAGTGAAATATGGAACCGTTCCGTATTTTATCTAACCGGTGGCATCCATATGTCTTAAATATTCCTGTTACATTGCACAACTTTCAATGTTCTGTCATAATTACGTAAAGGTCTGGCAAATTAGTTCGCAACGAGCCAGGCGGCCCAAACTGTTGCATATACCCTGACTCTGCGTGCAATGAACGCAAGAGAAGTGACACAATTTTCCTAGTTTAATATTGCCTACTAACCTGGATTTCTTTTAACTAAATGTGTAGGTTTAAAAAATATATACTTCTGTGTATTGATTTTAAGGAATTGATGTTTATGGTTAGGTACATTTGTGCAACGATTGTGCTTTTTTCACAAATGCGCTTTTGTTAAATAATCCCCTGTTTGGCGAAGTTGGCTTTCTTTGCTAGGAAGAAAGTCTTCACACAGTTCTCAACGAGCCAGGTGGCCCAAACTGCTGCATATACCCTGACTCTGTTGCACAGAACGCAAGAGAAGTGACACAATTTTCCTAGTTAAAAGAAATTCATGTTAGCAGGCAATATTAACTAAATATGCAGGTTTAAAAATATCTACTTATGTATTGATTTTAAAGAAAGGCATTGATGTTTATGGTTAGGTACACATTGGTGCAACGACAGTGCTTTTTTCGCGAATGCGCTTGTTAAATCACCCCTTTGGCGAAGTAGGCTAAGATTCAATGATAAATTAACAGGCACCGCATCGATTATATGCAACGCAGGACAAGCTAGATAAACTAGTAATATCATCAACCATGTGTAGTTAACTAGTGATTTATGTTAAGATTGATAGTTTTTTTATAAGATACGTTTAATGCTAGCTAGCACCTTACCTTGGCTTCTTGCTGCACTTGCATAACAGGTAGTCAGCCTGCCACGCAGTCTCCTCGTGGAGTGCAATGTAATCGGCCATGATCAGTGTCCAAAAATGCAGATTACCGATTGTCATTCCTGATTAATCGGTCGACCTCTAACAGAAACCCAGCCTTAAACCCCAAAAGGCAAGCAATGCAGGTGTAGAAGCTATTACGACCGCGTCCAATAGGTCCGTCAAATGGCTTGGGCTCTTGAAGAACGTTGATTTTTAGAAATCCTAAACTGGTACGGAGAGTCTTCTAACATATGTGTGAGTGGTGGTGCTACTTTTCAGAAGCATGAAAAACAAGCGCATCATGGTTCTACTTCTACTGTAGTTGGGGCTGACTGTTTCTTTGCTGTTTTGTTAGTAATAATAATTTGGTGAGGGCTTATACTTGTGCAATTCAAATGTATTTTCTTTGCAGATCCCAACTCCCCCTTAGACACCCTCGGGCGTGGGATTACGGCCAAGGTCTGCCGTTTTATAAACGGTGGCCCTGGAGCAATTAGGGTTAAGTGCCTTGCTCAAGGGCGCATAGACAGATGTTTCACATTGTTGGCTCTGGGACTCAAACTAGCGACCTTTCGGTGACTGTCCCAAAACTCTAACTGCTAGGCTACCTCCTGCCCTAGTGTCTTATTGTCAGGGGATGTGTTCCATCTGTAGTGTTGCCAGATTGTGTCCTCATAAGACTGTGCTAGCTCTCCCCTCTCCTGTCCTGCAATAGAGGCCCGATCTGTGTCCAGCCCATCCTGCAGCCCAGCTGCTCCGCTTCTCATCTGTTGCACATTATTACTGTGGAGCTGGCAACCAGAGCAGCCGGACAAGCCTCTTCTCCAATAACTGTACTGCAAAGTAACCTTGGGATCAGGCAACCCAGGCCCTTTGCTAAACGAAGGGTTCTGCTGTCTCTGGCCCAGGATGGAGAGAGGGAAGACTATGATTCCTTTTGTTTAGAACCAGAAGAGAGAAGAGCATCTAGGAGACACCTGGGACCTCTGTGTTCTGTACTGTCTGCTTCTTGCTGGAGCATTAATAAGCATGCATTATGTCTGTCTGTGTCTGTTTTGCAGGCCTATACCAGTCAATTTGTGGCTCTGATCATGTTTGCGCTGTTGATGTGCGATGACAGGATTTCCATGCAGCCACGGCGACGTGAGATCATCCAGGGCCTGAGAGTTCTGCCAGGTAGACCAGACCCTACACACATCTACCAAGACATTGCACTGTGCTGTTAATGACCATAAACCTTTGTATGTGATGCTCAAAGGGATGTGTAGATTATTCGACACACTGACCTACTGTAGTATAGACCACAGTAAGTAATGGTCACAGTCAGCGCAGCCAGAGCGAGGGATGGGAAAGCAGAGGCCTGTAGTGGGTCTCCTCGGTCTGTCCTATTGCTCCAACTGGACTGTTTTTGTTTGAACAATATGCATTGTCAGAGAGCTAATGCAATGACTGTGCTGTGGTGGTATCCTTAGAGAGGGAACGAGCGTGTACAGTGGGGAGGCTTCAGCAGCTGGGTCTGTCCTGACTGTTTGTCCTGACATACTCCTCTGGACCCAAAGCCTTACGTTCTCCCTCCTCTCCTCTCCCTGACCCAACCCCCCCCCCCCCCCTTGACCCCAGTCTCCAGGACCTGTTAACATTGGTCTGCTGATCTGTAATAGGATGGGTGTTACTGTATTGTCTTTCATCCAGGAGTTTGGTTTGATGAAATTGATTTTCTGACATGTTCTTCTCCCAAATGTACCGACCAATTGAAGAGGAATATTTTGTAGGGGTTTCTCATTTCATAACCTTGGACTAAGATTACTCATTGTTTTCCTCTTTGTACCTGTCTCGCTATGTGTTTACCTGCTGCTCCTCCTTCCCCCCTCTGTGTCAGATCTGATAAAGGAGGTGCTTAGTCTGGATGATGAGATCCAGAGGCTGGCAGCAGAGCTGTACCAGCAGAAGAGTGTTCTCATCATGGGCCGAGGCTACCACTATGCCACCTGCCTGGAGGGAGCACTGGTCAGCATGCCCACCTCGATCTCCGCCTCCTGAAACTTAACGTTGTCTCTTCAGAACTGTATTCTACAGGAATCTCCACTCCTAAATGAGATTATGATCCGTGTGTTAAGATACTTCAGGAGAAGATTGGCCCAGAGTCGTTTCACTTTCCAATAGCCCACAATAATTGTTCTGCCTCAGCTTCACGCTAGACCTAATGGAGTCTAGCCTGCTGGAATTGTGTTTTTAATCACAGCAACTAATTAGACTGATTTAGAAATGTCTCTCTGCATAATTGCAACCACACTCCACACTATTTAGGGATTCTTCAAGTTCTGTTGACTGCCAATCCTCCAGTATCTGAGGCACACAGTGTTGGGTCAGGGTGCTGTGCTCCTGGATCTGATCTAGTTTTCCCTGGCCAGTCTACTGTTCCCTTTAGAATTTAAGAAGATAAGATATACATACTCAACTTATGTTGTGTTGGCATGGTGTTTTTCTGAGGTTGTGTGTCCCTCAATGTGTATGGGAATGTGGTTTCCTATCTGAATGAGGTGTTGGGTGTGTCGCTCTCTCCAGAAAATCAAGGAGATCACATACATGCACTCAGAGGGCATCCTGGCCGGGGAGCTGAAGCACGGGCCTCTGGCCCTAGTCGACAAACTCATGCCCGTCATCATGATCATCATGAGAGACCACACCTACACCAAGTGTCAGAATGCACTGCAGCAGGTGGTGGCCCGTGCGGTAAGAACTGACGCACGATATCTCAACACCATTTAGCTTTCCACCCCATCAACTGTTGAAAGGTTGGAACCACAGTAAACCATTGCCAATGACGTTATCTGGTTGTTAAACTCACTTTTAATAAACATTTTGTTTTCTGGTAGTGATATGTCCGCTAGCTGTTGTAGTGACCACCTACCTCCCAGGTTAAAAAGAAATATAACAACTCCAAGACATGGATATTAAGTGCTTCATGCACACATACTTTACACATTAGATTTGTTTTCACAATGCAGTAATATCATCAAATGGTCCTCACATTCACCACAAAGTGCAAGGGAGGAGTTATTTTCTATATGACATCACCACTCTCACTAATCTACCACAGATGTGGACCTAAGCTTTGGGTTTGAGACATGAGTCAACAAAGCTATTATTCAAGGAAGGACCAAAGTTTCACATTTCAACACAACTCCAGGTTAAAGGTTATGACAATGTTGTGCTGGAAGCATAATGCCTTTTGTTTGGTTTACAGGGCCGACCCATCGTGATCTGTGACAAAGATGACTACGAGACTGCCAAGAGCTCGAGCCGCACCATCAAAGTGCCGCACTGTGTGGACTGTCTGCAGGGCATCCTGAGTGTCATCCCCCTGCAGTTGCTCTCCTTCCACCTGGCTGTGCTCAGGGGCTTTGACGTGAGTACTGCACTGTCACTGAGTTGGGTTCTTACTGTAGGCATTCATAATGGGGAGCTAATTTCTTAGGGTTGGTTCTTGGTAAATGTAGAAATGTCTGCCTCTTCTCTTCCAATACAGGTGGATTGCCCAAGGAACCTGGCCAAGTCTGTGACTGTAGAGTGAAACGCGTCCTTTTGAAGATCCAAAAACCCATTTCAGAAACTTTCCTGTTTTGTGTGTCATTGCTCTTTTTAATGCAATTGTTACTCTGGTACACTAAACATGTACTGTATCTGTCTCTTTTCTCAAAACATACATCTGAAGACATTGTTACATCATAGATATTTTTTGGGGGGGGGTCATTGGTGGGAAGGGTTGGCAGTAAATGTTGGCATTTGGGTGCTACCATGGGTTACTGGACTGTAGGCAGTTAATGATCCAACTGAAGAAAAGACTGAGCTGTATCCATTTTGGATGATACACAACAGTGCTCATAACTTAAATGTTGGATACTTGCTGCTGGTTTTACATTTAATTCAGCTGTTGTCAAGAGTCTGCACATGAAAATCTTACTGAAGTTACTGGTTATTTTGGTGTTTCATTGGTGCAATAATTTGGTCTGATCTGTTTTCTTTGGCAGCTCGAAACATCTGTCGTTTGAAATGTTTCTGTTACGCTTGTGTGTGTTGAGTAAATTATTAAAGGGGCAGTGCAGTTAAGTCACATATCCTTCTTTTTTTAAATGTTTTTTAACACAGGTAGAAATGACACATTGTGAAAATGAAAACACCCTTTTTGGGAAATAATGCCTGGAATTTCAGCTTGTAGGTGAGCTGGAACCTTTTACCCACATCATGATCTGATTGATAATAGAGCAATTACTGTTTAAGGGGTGGGCTCTAGACCAGCCAATCAGATATATAAATGCCCACTCGATCAGACTTAGCATTTCAAGGGCCAATGGAGGCTCAGGGACGTAAATGATAAATGTGATTTTCATTAAGTACATTGTCTAATAAATCAGTGATTGATTTAAAGCATGGGTGCTTTAAATGTTTGAGCTATAGGCCTGACTACATCTGAAGTGCTTCCTAGAAGGTGTCATAAGTCATGCTTTAGTCTACTGACCTGTTCCAGAGACTATTGAGAACTCTCCATTGTTATACTCAAAAATACCATGACAAATCAATAGAATTTGTCTCCTATGCAAGTTTTGAAGGTGTTAAGGGCAATATGAAACTTGCTACAGACTTGCTTGTGTTCAATACTGTGCACCTATTTGTTTTGAATCATTGGTTAGGTTACAAAAGCAACTTGACAATAATTCACTCATTGTGTTTTGACAGACAGGAGGGTTAAACTCTTGCTTAAACCAAGTTGGTCGTCTGAATAATTGACTGTCCTGGCATAATCATGCGTCCAGCAACATTTATTACTCTGTAGGCATATGTTACTAGCATTGTGACTTGATGACAGTTTAGCAATATTCAACTCTTCTGTTCTTGTTGGCCCATTTTTTTTTTTGTTGCTTTGTTACCCGGGCTCAGTTTGGGTCTCTGTTTTACAATAACTCAACTCTTTTTACAAGAGAAATGGAGTTGCTGATGAGCGTAATCTGCACCAAGGTTTTGTCGACCCATGCCCTGCCACCATACCAATTTGATTGCAATATTGGGACCATGGTTTTCTTTAAAATTTAATGTTTTTGTATACAGCAACTTATGTTCAAGAGGTCTCTGTACTGTGGGTTATGCTATCAACAAAACACCATGCTATGTTCATTTTGCTTTGAGTAAACAAAGGTGTGGTGTTAGAGATGCTGTTGATAGGGGTTTGTAAGTGCTCTGCCTACAAGACACCTACAGAGCAATGCAGTACGCCTGTTTGACTATGTAGCTGTTTTATAACCTAACATGTCAGCTGTGGGCTCTCCCAAATGTGTCGTTATAAGCCAAGGAGTAAAGTGGTATGCTGGTTTGAATGCAAAAGGGTCACTGACAAAACGAGACAGGTTCTTTGCTTATTTGTATTTCACCTAAAGATCTTGCAATCAGGCCTTAATTACCTGAAAAGGGGGTTTCCCCAAGTAAAGAGTTACCTGTCTTTGCAACTGTGTTATCATTGTATTACATTTACTGAGCCCTTTGTATCTGCCTACGTTGAAAGATCCTAGCAAAGACCAAGTTTTACACTGGAGGTGCTTTAGTAACTCTGAAAAATGCAGGCCTTTGACAGGCTCAGACTCAAAGTATGGACAAGGCCACTGCACTAACACTCAGCCCCTGGAACATCTGTTGGAAACTTGTGGGGCACTATTTATGACGGTTACAATAGTGTCTAGTACTCTACTTTCACTGTCTTTTTAAAATGGGTTTTGACAGTGTACAGTAGGATTAAGTACTCAATAATGCTTATGGATCAATGTCCCTATCTCATCCATAAAATTGCCATTATGACAGATACTGTAACTTGCCAAGATTTCCAAATATGTAGTTGGACAATGATTTAACTAAGAGTTAAGGAAACATTTTAATAGTTATTGCCAGTTGAAAATACAATAAACACTTGAAGGGAAGTTGAAGCAATTGTCCTAGGATGCACAGTTCCTTAAGGATGTTATAAGAAAAGCATTACTCAAGTTACTTTACTGGAGAAAAAGTCATTAAAACGATATTCATTCAAGACAAAGTGGTCAGGTAAAGATGCAAAGAGCCAACTGGGACAGAAACAGGAGTGTTTTCTTTAGGAGGAACTGCTGAGAGAAGAGCACTTCCTTGAAGCAATGAATCAAGTCCCAACTGAAGGCAAGTGCCTCTTCAAAGTATCCAGTGAGAGTCCTGATGGTGAAGAACATTGGTCTCACGTACCCCCGTAGAACCAACATGGCGGAGACACCTGGTGCAATGCATCTGTTGAAAGCCAAGATGGCGGAGCAAACTGACAGGGAGCACTGACAAAGAGTTGAACAAGCCTGCAGAATTGATTGGGTGGTCTTGAGGTCTTTCTCAGGTTGGCCAGTTTTGGAACCAATAGCCTTGGAGGTATAACAGCGATCGTTGACACTTGAACACACATTTATGTCCTGATGAGAAATGACAACTGACAGCATCAACCTAAAGGCTGTGTTGAACTTCAGTATGGCTGAAAGAAAACATGCACAACAGTTGGTAAAAACAAGAGCAGCCTCCAGAATTGTTTCATTGCAATGGCTTAGTGCTAAAATGGCCTCAAGTGCAGGAGTTGTGCAATCACTAAAGGCAACCATAGCCTTATACACGCAGCCAAAAAGTCTAAATCCTCTAAGCACAGTGAACATTGTTGAAAATATGTTTTAGTCCTTTAAGATCTTTCACTGTCAAAAAGACAACAGCAGGCGTTGTAAACGTCCTTTGTTGTTACGCACCATTTCAGTGTCATACCATCATTTTTTGCTTAAGCGTTCAATTCTCTGGGTTTCAGTCCTCATTATAAACTCACAAGGGCAAGGCTTCTAATATAGGGACAAACAGTGCAATTACCTCTGATCTTGAATAACTATCAACAGCTGCTGCAGCTGCCACACCTAGCCAAGGGTGCATCTCAACAGTTTAAAGTGGCTTCCTCTCCTTGCCTCATTTCATCCATCTGCACTAATTTCTTCTGCTCATTATGAAGACTATTCCATAGTCCATTGACAGCTTTTGTTGTGTGTTTACTGTTGATGCCTACTCCTATCAGTTTACTGACTGGGTGTGTTCAACTAAGGAGTTTAACGGAGCATTTTGTCTTACAGCAGTAATCGGTTGACTTTTATCACAATTGAAGAATACTTGACTGTCATTTAGATCCCAGAAAGAATAACCAGATGCTTTCTACTGGATTTACTGGGTCATAATGTTCTTGAGTTATTATTTGCCTTCTGTTGAATCCAGTGTGAGTGGCCACCAGATACAGCATTAACCGTGCTTTATAGGTGGATGAGGGCTGGCCTCCTTAGGACGACACAGTGAATTTGAACACTATGTCATAATGGCTTGGAAGAAATAGAGTGGAAAGTGTGCAACTTCTGCCAAGACATTTCTTGCATTGTGTTTGGCTGCTATGGAAGGGGTCAATGAAAGCAGCTGAGCATCATATTTTCTTTCTCTGTGATCTAGGGACATAAAGGATAATATTCTATATACCATTTAAAGCTACCAAAGCCTTGTGTCTATAGGTTGTTTGTTCTGAGTTATTTGGTTAATACATAGTAATATTTGGTATATATTTATTCCTCAGTTTGAGGATTCAAGTGAACAATTGTTTTATTTGGTCCAAATGTCCCCTATATCCCTCCCACTATATGCCCAAAACACAATTATGTAATGTATAATTAATACTGGCACGCCTTTCCTCCAGCCTTTCCACATTTCCTGCAGATTAGATGATGTCTAATATTTTCCTAGATAGCTCACTCCATTTGTAGATGTGACATAATTCAACATATGAACATCTGGATGCTGTTAGCCGCGAATCACATTTATTAATTTTTTTCTATGATTGAGGCAGGGAGGTACAGTCTGTGCACTGTTAGTAAATGGTGCATCGTTGGTGAACCCAGTGACTCCAACATCCTTAACAACATTAGGGGCAAGGTATTCAAAAGAAAAGGGCTGAAAAACGTATTGCTTCAGTGATGTCTAACCAGCTGGTAAATGTAATGTTTCTCTTTTGTATGCTTTTAGTTTTGAACATTTTTAAAAGAGGCACTGAAATAGGTCCACTAATAATGGCATGTGGATGTCTTCCAGAATGAGTTTGGAGCATGCCTATGACCCAGCTGGGTGGGATTCGGGGATAAGAGGGTGGCTTTATGAAATGTGAGGTAAGTCTACTAATCTCTTTACAAGTCTCTGGTGATGTGTTTAAACTATGGGACATTGCCTGCTTGCACCTTGTCATTAAGAGCACCATGAAGTACATCGAAATAGTACATTTCACAGGTCAAGAATTGTATCAATCTGCTTTAAATCAGTGTTTTTCAATCCAAGACTTTGCTCTCGCTGCTTCAAATGTCACAAAGAAGCATTGTACTACACTGAGCAAATCAAACATTAGGAACACCTTCCTAATATTGAGTTCCCCCCCCCCCTTTTACCCTCAGAGCAGCAAGGTGTCAAAAGCGTTTCACAGGGATGCTGGCCCATGTTAACTCCAATGCTTCCCACAGTTGTCAAGTTGGCTGGATGTCCTTTGGATGGTGGACCATTCTTGATACATGCAGGAAACTGTTGAGCGTGAAAAGTCCAGCAGCATTGCAGTTCTTGACACAAACCAGTGTACCTGGCACCTACTACCATACTCCGTTCCAAGGCACTTAAATCTTTTGTCCTGCCCATTCACCCTCTGATTGGCATACATACACAATCCATGTCTCAATTGTCTCAAGGTTTAGAAATACTTCTTTAAACTGTCTCCTCCCTTTCATCTACAGTGATTGAAGTGGACTTAACAAGTGACATAAGTAAGGGATCATAGCTTTCACTTGGATTCACCTGGTCAGTCTATGTCATGGAAAGAGCATGTTTTGTATACCCAGTGTATGTGTGCATAACAACAAATCATAAAAAAGACACAATTTGAAAAAATTACTTAAAGGATTCAACGTTTACTTCATAAATTCTAAATGACAATTGGTTACATAGCAATGCCAGCTAAATCTGTACTTGCTTATACTGCCTTGCTTTCCAGTCTCCAGGCTACAGTACACTTATTTTGACCTGAGAGCCTGGCAGGTGCATGTAAAGTCAATACGTCTGTAATGAAAATATGATTCCTTCACAAAGGAACACAGAGAGTGACTCCACTTCAAGTTTTCTAGACCCAACATAAAATACCTTCCTTTTCTACACATATTCAGATTGCTAAATATATGGATGCGCCTTTTACTATACAAAATCAGACATCTGTACATCAATATGTACTTTCATAAACTTGACTCACTACAAAGCCAACTTTCTATGATTGTCTCCAATCATCCTCTTATGGACAGACAGAAGGCCTGGTCTATATTACACCTCATCTGGAGGTATAGTAAAGTGTCTGATGCTGCAGGGGAGATTCTGATCCATTGTGTGGACAAGATCCCAGTCACTGGCACAGAACCACACATGCAGATGCCTGCCAACATGTGTGTCTGGGTGTGATAAGACATATAGTTTGTTCAAGTGTGTTTACATAAAACTCATCCTGTTTTATGGGCAACTCAAAGCATTACATAATCCAACTTGTGCTTGGAACACTTTGACCCATAGACTGCCTATAGACTTAGCATCAATAGTTGAAGTCGTCATGGCCCGGTTCAGAGGCTAACCATCGTTAACCTATGATATTCTTTGGTCAGTTACACAATGTGTAATTAGATTTTTTTTTATTTATGTGACTTCAATAAACCACATTGAACCACAGGAGCAGCAATGACAAAAACATGTTTTACATTTTTTGGGGAAGGCCAAGGATATATACGTCATAACATTTTGAGTTGAAATACAACATTGTAAACCCAACTATATAACATTAACCATTGATAGTGCTGATTCTGAGGAATTTGGCATAATTGTGAGGACTCATATGCACACATTTATTGTCATTTATTCGTAATTATTATTTTGTTCACCACAGCAATCATACTCTGCAAAATAGTTATCCAACACTGAATGGACAATACAAAGACAAAAAGTAAGACATATTTATACATGCTATATGTATAAAACATTTTAGGAATGCTATAAACTAACCAAGACCCATCATATGAATCAATCTGTCACATGGATGAACAAATGACTTAAACCACTGGAATGTAATTGCTCTCCAATAACATTCTGTTTTTAATTAAAGGCATTTAAGGCGTAAAATCATCCTTAATGCTGTCATTAAGAAACATTGTCCTCGACTTGACAGTAATTGTGCAATGCAGCAGGGCATTGACACTAGAACATTTTTGTGATTCTAAGAATCCTTCCGCTGCTCATAATAACTTGTTTGTCAGTGAAAAACAAATATTGCATGTGGAAAATTCAGACTGATACATTATTGGAATATCATTTGGAGACATCTCTCAATTCATTTCTGAACTTAATACCTCAGCCATCTCTCAAGAGCCTCAGTTTATTTTTTTAAACAGGCAACCATCCAACACTTGGCTTTACTTTGTTACGATGATATCGATCCATTCTTCTGTTGGTTGTAGAATGGACAGATGGGCTTAGCTCTTATTGCCATGACAAGGTAACTGTGTTTTGTGCAGACCTGACCAGCTATGGACAACATAGATCTGTCTATAAGGAAAGCTGTCCATCAGGAGATATCCGTGGAACCTCAAGTACAACTTCTCTTTGTACTCTTGACCTACATGTGTACATGGGCCACTGTAAACAAATAGCTGACAAGTGTGTGAGCCACACAGATATCCTGGGTGGCAGTAGAATGAGGGGAGAGTTGTGATTCCTGTTGATCTTCCTTGTACTAGTACTAGTCAACCCCTGCCCTCCCAATCACTGCTGAGGATTTACAAAGAGGGGTGTGGTGGTGGGCGGGCAGGGGGTGGGGGCAGGGGGCCTTGCCCTGGAGGAGGGGCCTGAGCGGGTGGGGGCAGGGAGCTGGTTGGGGATGCAGGGTGTGGAGGGGAAGGGGGGCACATAGGAGGAGGGGGTATATGCAGACTGGTTGGAGGGAGGGCTGGAGTTGAAGGAGGAGTGTAAGGTGGGGGTGTGATGGTAGGAGGTGGAGTAATGGGAGGAAGAGGAGTGGTAGAAAAAGGAGGGGGTTTTGAGGGCAGTGGACTCAGTGTGGAGGTGGAGGATGGAGAGGGGGAGGCTAGGGGGCTGCCGGTGGGAAGGGGGAGTTTGCCTTGGGGAGGTGGTGGGTTGCAGCCTCTTGGAGGGGTGTAGATGGGGGCTGAGTGATGGTTGTAGTGGGGGTAGCGAGGAGGATTGGACTTGACCCGGGTGAAGTTCATGCATCGGCCCTGAAATGTAAGAGAGAGACAAGGTTAGAATAACACAATGTATTATTTCTGAATCCACTGGTCAGTTGTAGAGGTGGTGTGGTTCAAAGTAAAAAGCAATACATGTATACATTCTCCAAGTCTCTATTCATATCTAAGAGACACATATCTCATGATAAAAATGAGGAAAGTCAGTCACATTGATGTTTCACATACACCAGTGAGGAGATTTTATTTTATGCTATTGTATTGCTTTGTCAGTTGTGCTGGTCAGTTGGATTAGCTGGAGGCATAAAAATGTCTCTTGCTTCGAACTGTTACAAACTGAATGGATTGATTGCTACAACACATGTTCCTACAGCATGGCAACCTTTTTAAGAGAGTGTGTGCACTGTCCACCATCGACATTTCTATTTCAAAATGACTGGGTTAGGGAGATCAACACACATGCTGTGATTTCGCATCATGATTCATGTCTGCATAGTGTCAGTGCTAAATCCAAAGAAAAATCCTTGCTGCAAAACTTTTACTCAAAAGAAGATGTTTGAGATGCTATCCCAAACAATATCAATGCAAAGAACAGAGAGTACATAGGCCTATGCTTTAAGATTCATGTAGTTTCAAGTTTATTACTCGCATGTACGGGATACACATGGTAGACAGCATCCAACAACATGCTTACTTGCAGGTTCCTTCAGAACAATGCAGCAACAATAAGAAATAATAAAAGATAAGAATACGAACATAAAGTAAATTGCAATAGAATAGAATAATAGATTTTAGCATAAGTATATCATATGAAGGCACAATTCAGAGTTCCAAATGTAGGGGGGAGGGGGGGGCGGCAAGTGTATAAATTGAGCAGTGTAATAAAAGTCTGGTAGCAACAGCTGTGGTGTGTGTGAAGCATGAATTGAAGCAAAAAATTTATACGCAACATGCAACAATTTCAAAGACTTTACTGAGTTACAGTTCATATAAGGAAATCAGTCAATTGAAATAAATTCATTAGGCCCGAATCTGTGGATTTTACATGACTGGAAATACCGATACGCATCTGTTGGTCACAGATACCTTTAAAAAAGGTAGGGACGTGGATTAGAAAACCAGTCAGTATCTGGTGTGACCACCATTTGCCTCATGCAAGCCGACACATCTCCTTCGCATAGAGTTGATCAGGCTATTGATTGTGGCCTGTGGTATGTTGTCCCACTCCTCTTCAATGGCTGTGCAAACATTATGCTGGAACACACTGTCGTACAAGTCGATCCCAAATGCTCAATGGGTGACATGTCTGGTGAGTATGCAAGCCAGCCAGAAGAACTGGGACATTTTCAGCATCCAGGAAATGTGTACAGATCCTTGCAACATTATCAACAACATTATCATGCCGAAACATTATCATGCTGAAACATGAGGGGATGGTGGCGGATGAATGGCACAACAATGGGCCTCAGGATCTCATCAAGGTAAATCATCAAGGTAACTCTGTGCATTCAAATTGCCATCGATAAAATGAGCTTATGAGTTTAAAATAGCTTATGCCTGCCCGTACTATAACCCCTCTGCCACCATGAAGCACTCTGTTCACAATGTTGATATCAGACCACTCTCCCACACGACGCCATCTGCCCGGTACAGATGAAACCGGGATTCAACTGTGAAAAGCACACTTTTCCAGCATGACTGTGGCCATCGAAGGTGAGCATTTGCGACTGAAGTCAGTTACGACGCCGAACTGCAGTCAGGTCAAGACCCTGGTGAGGATGACGAGCACGCAAATGAGCTTCTCTGACATGGTTTCTGACCGTTTGTGCAGAAGTTCTTCGGATGTGCAAACCCACCGTTTCATCCACTATGTGGGTGGCTGATCTCAGACCATGCCGCAGGTGAAGAAGCCGGATGTGAAGAGGGCACGACAAAGCCTATTGCCCCTCGAGAGACTGAAAAGATTTTGCATGGATCCTCACATCCTCAAAATGTTCTACAGCTGCACCATCGAGAGCATGACTGGTTGCATCACTGCCTGGTATGGCAACTGCTCGGCCTCCGACCGCAAGGCACTACTGAGGATAGTGCGAACGGCCCAGTACATCACTGGGGTCAAGCTTACGGCCATCCAGGACCTCTATACCAGGCGGTGTCAGAGGAGGGCCCTAAAAATTGTCAAAGACTCCAGCCACGCTAGTCATAAACTGTTCTCTCTACTACTGCACGGCAAGCGGTACCTCTTAACAGCTTCTACACCCAAACAATAAGACTCATGAACAGCTCATCAAATGGCTACCCAGACCATTTGCATTGTCCCCCCGCCTTTTTTTATATGCTGCTGCTACTCTCTGGTTATTATCTATGCATGGTCATTTTAACTCTACCTACAGTAGAAGTCGGAAGTTTACATAGACTTAGGTTGGAGTCATTAAAACTTCTTGATGCACCCATCCCATTAGCGGGATCATTTACATCAACCACCGCTGAATTGCAGAGCGCCAAATTCAAATTAAATCACTACAAATATTTAATTTTCATGAAATCACAAGTGCAATATAGCAAAACACAGCTTAGCTTGTTGTTAATCCACCTGGTGTGTCAGATTTCAATAAAGCTTTTCGACAAAAGCATACCAAGCGTTTATGTAAGCACATCTCTCTCCAAGTAGATTGGTCACGAAAGTCAGAAAAGTAATACATTAAATCGCTTACCTTTGATGATCTTCGGATGTTTGCACTCACGAGACTCCCAGTTACACAATAAATGTTCCTTTTGTTCCATAAAGATTATTTTTATATCCAAAATACCTCAAGTTTGGTTGGCGCGTTATGTTCAGAAATCAACAGGCTCCAGCGGTCACGACATCGCAGACAAAAATTACAAATAGCATCGTTTTTTATAATCAATCCTCAGGTTGTTTTTACAATATATAATCGATAATATATCAACCGGGAATGGAGCTACTTCAATAGGAGAGAGAAAATGGATGCGCCAAGCTGTTGCGCATACAAAACGCTGCTGGCACCCAGCCATACAATGACGCGATGTGATCTTTCTCGCTCATTTTTCAAAATATAAGCCTGAAACTATGTCTAAAGACTGTTCACACCATGAGGAAGCCATAGGAAAGCCATAGGAATCTGGTTGATATCCCTTTAAATGGAGCTAAGGCAGGCTATGGAACATGGAGCTTTCAAAATAGAGGACACTTCCTGGTTTGATTTTCCTCAGGTTTTCACCTGCAATATCAGTTCTGTTATACTCACAGACAATATTTTGACAGTTTTGGAAACTTTAGAGTGTTTTCTATCCTAATCTGACAATTATATGCATATTCTAGATTCTAAGCCTGAGAAATAGGCAGTTTAATTTGGGTACGTTTTTCATCCAAGCATCAAAATACTGCCCCCTACACTCAATAACTAGTTTTTCAACCACTCCACAAATTTCTTGTTAACAAACTATAGTTTTGGCAATCTACTTTGTGCATGACACAAGTCATTTTTCCAACAATTGCTTACAGACAGATTATTTCACTGATAATTCCCTGTATCACAATTCCAGTGGGTCAGATGTTTACATACACTAAGTTGACTGTGCCTTTAAACAGCTTGGAAAATTCCAGAAAATTATGTCATGGCTTCAGAAGCTTCTGATAGGCTAATTTACATTATTTGAGTCGATTGGAGGTGTACCTGTGGATGTATTTCAAGGCCTACCTTCAAACTCAGTGCCTCTTTGCTTGATGTCATGGGAAAATCAAAAGAAATCAGCCAAGATTGTAGACCTCAAAGTCTGGTTCAATTTCCAAACACCTGAAGGTACCACGTTCATCTGTATAAACAATTGTATGCAAGTATACACCATGGAACCACGCAGCCGTCATACTGCTCAGAAAGGAAACGCGTTCTGTCTCCTAGAGATGAACGTACTTGGTGCGAAAAGTGCAAATCAATCCCAGAACATCAAAGGACCTTGAAGATGCTGGTGGAAACAGGTACAAAAGTTACCACAGTAAAACAAGTCCTATATCGACATAACCTGAAAGGCCGCTTAACAAAGAAGAAGCCACTGCTCCAAAACTACCATAAAAAAGCCAGACTACGGTTTGCAACTGCACATGGAGACAAATATCGTAGTTTTTGGCGAAATGTCCTCTGGTCTGATGAAACAAAAATAGAACTGTTTGGCCATATTGACCATCGTTATGTTTGGAGGAAAAAGGGGGAAGCTTGCAAGCCGTAGAACACCATCCCAACCGTGAAGCACGGGGGGGGCAGCATCATGTTGTGGGGGGTGCTTTGCTGCAGGAGGGACTGGTGCACTTCACAAAATAGATGGCCTCATGAGGATGGAAAGAATATGTGGATATATTGAAGCAAAATCTCAACACATCAGTCAGGAAGTTAAGTATTGGTCGCAAATGGGTCTTCCAAATGGACAATGACCCTAAGCATACTTCCAAAGTTGTGTCAAAATAGCTTAAGGACAACAAAGTCAAGGTATTGGATTGGCCAGCACAACGCATCACCGGGGGCAAACTACCTGCCCTCCAGGACACCTACACCACCCGATGCTACAGGAAGGCCATAAAGATCATCAAGGACATCAACCACCCGAGCCACTGCCTGTTCACCCCGCTGTCATCCAGAAGGCGAGGTCAGTACAGGTGCATCAAAGCTGGGACCGAGAGACTGAAAAACAGCTTCTATCTCAAGGCCATCAGACTGTTAAACAGCCACCACTAACATTGAGTGGCTACTGCCAACACACTGTCAATGCCACTGACTCTACTCCAGCCACTTTAATCATGGGAATTGATGGGAAATGATGTAAATATATCACTAGCCACTTTAAACAATGCTACCTTATATAATGTTACTTACCCTACATTATTCATCTCATATGAATACGTAGATACTGTACTCTATATCATCGACTGCATCCTTATGTAATACATGTATCACTAGCCACTTTAACTATGCCACTTGGTTTACATACTCATCTCATATGTATATACTGTACTCGATATCATCTACTGTATCTTGCCTATGCTGCTCTGTACCATCACTCATTCATATATCCTTATGTACATATTCTTTATCCCCTTACAACAAAGTTCCTAACTGCATCTGGAAGCAACGTCAGCACAAGAACTGTTAGTCGGGAGCTTCATGAAATGGGTTTCCATGGCCAGTAGTAAGACAGTAGTTTTTTTGGGAATTGTTAGTTAGATTACTTGTTCGTTATTACTGCATTGTCGGAACTAGAAGCACAAGCATTTCGCTACACTCGCATTAACATCTGCTAACCATGTGTATGTGACAAATAAATTTGATTTGATTTGATTTGATTTGATCTCATTCCTATAGGGAATTTGTGGGAAGAACTGAAAAAGCGTGTGAGAGCAAGGAGGCCTACAAACCTGACTCAATTCACCCAACTTATTGTGGGAAGCTTGTGGAAGACTGCCCAAAACATTTGACCCAAGTTAAACTATTTAAAGACAATGCTACCAAATACGAATTGAGTGTATGTAAACTACTGACCCACTGGGAATGTGACAAAAGAAATAAAAGCTGAAATAATACATTCTCTCTACTATTATTCTGACATTTCACATTCTTAAAATGAAGTGGTGGTTCTAACTGACCTAAGACAGGGAATTGTAACTAGGATTAAATTACAGGAATTGTCAAACTGAGTTTAAATGTATTTGGCTAAGGTGCATGTAAACTTCCGACTTCAACTGTAGGACTCCAGGTCTGGTTAACAGGAGCTTGCAATGTTTTCAACTCAGGTCCACCAGGAATTGTTGATGAGAAAACATACCCCTCTCTCTCTGACTCTTACCAGAAGCCGCCATTCGATCCATTCGATCCATTCAAAATATGGAGAAGCCATCTGGTTGAATAGCAGAGCCGATTGTATTGTCCGTAAGCCATGTCTCAGTAAAAACAAAGTCCCAGCATTCCCTGATGTCCCTCTGCAATTGAAGCCTTGCTGTGAGTTCACAAAGTTTATTTTCCAGCAATTGGACATTAGCCATCAGGATACTAGGAAGAGGAGGCAGTTTAGTTTGGATGTATTTATGCATTTATATTCCAAACAATAGCCAGTGTTTTGGAACACTGGCTTATGTTTTGGAATATTAAACAATAACCCTACGTACATGCTTTGCATTCTGTGCGAGCTTTCCTCTGGTCGGGATTATTGTCAGTGACAATATTGCGTGTATACCCTCTTTTGTGCTTAAATCGGTTAAGCTGTCTACCTACCTCTCTCCTTGCAATCCAACTACAGTGGATAGGTTACCAGTTGTCTGGGTCTATCTTAGTCCCTGTGGAGCAGCCTGAGAGAGGACTGAAGTGAGAGAGCATGAGGAGCCTCATCCTGTAGGAACATTGAGGCAGGCTGGTGAGACCTTTACTGACTGCTGTGGTTGAACCACTAATTCAAATCAACACTCCTGTTCCCTTGACTCACGTAGCAGAGCAGATTTTTATTTTACTACCCCCTGACCTTTGACAAATAGTACATTTATGAAAGACTACCTGAAATTAATACAAATAGGTTTAACTTCTTGAGTTCAGCTCTCTGACTTCAAAGCACAAACTAAGACGTCAAACAATGAATACCAAATGTGGATGAAATATCTACAGCTGATGCAACCCTTGCTGTGTGCCACCACACCATTATGTTTTCTTTGTGTCTTAAATTGAAAACAGTACAGCTCCTCATTAGAGCCCCAACCAATGTGAATGGACAAAGCCATTGATCATGTGACACCATTCATACCTATGTGAAGAGTCAATAGCACATTGAAGCCAAATTAAGTTGGTTAAGATGGCATCTCAAGGATACATAACATGCTCAGTTTGAGCTAATCCAGGAAGTGATGTTGCAGGCTAGCTCAGTGCTCCCCCCTCTTATTGAATAACTCTAGTTGAAAGCCAACCAGGGTCCTCAGTCTGCCATTGGCAACTAAATTGTCCTTATAACTTATTCTGTGTGTGATTTTAAAATTGGTCCAAGGACATACTTCTGGTATATTAGAAGCAATTATTGGTTACATGATTGTCTTCTAAAAATGTTGTTATTTACACAGAGATTAAAATTTTTCTGTTTTCTGCAGTTCTGCACTTGGCCTTGAACTTCCGTGGCTTCAGTGAGAGGGGGCAGTTGTTCTCTCCTGGCACCAACACAGGGGCAGAGGAGAGGAAGCAGGGGCTCAGCTCTCTCCTGGCACCAACACAGGGGCAGAGGAGAGGAAGCAGGGGCTCAGCTCTCTCCTGGCACCAACACAGGGGCAGAGGAGAGGAAGCAGGGGCTCAGCTCTCTCCCCACTAGCCCTGTCAGTGCACTGGAACATTGGGTAAAGGGAATCGGACTGAGTATGTGATGTTTAGTGGGAGTATTGCTGGAATCCTTGCCAGATTCTTTCCCTCCCACAGCTGCATTGGTTTGGAGGAAACTATAAAAACAATGCCTTAATTTGAGATCTTAATTGCAACCAGAGCAGGCTTGTTTACTGAGAGTCAACAAAAAAACTACAGAGCTCTCTGCGTACTAATGAACTAACAGCTTTATGGAGACGAGGTTTCACTCCTACACTTAATTATGTACGGCTTAGTTGTTATTAATGTCAGCAGTCATTTACAGTGTGATAGGCATTAGAATAGAGTCTGCTAGTTTTTATTTTTGCTTTTTAAGTCTTATTTCCCCTCATGTGCTGGCAAAGGTAAATTCATGACAGCATTCCAAGTTTTCTGATGTCTCTATAATTTCCACTGTCTCTATTCATCATCTTACAGTGGGGTGTGCAGCCCAATGGAGCTGCAGTAAGCTGTTGTACCTAAGAATAAAAAGCCTCATTGGACATTTTGTGTTCCGTCAGTGCAACAGGCCTTTCATGTGCTCCCCGCAAGGGCACAATGCTTTCCCTCACCCTGCTGTGTACTTTACTGTAATATCTTCACATTCGCATCAACAAGTTACACAATTAACCACATAGCTTTATGTACAAGGAATAACTAATAAATCAATGGAAAATGCTAAAATCTTTGGATAATTATTTGTTTGAGCCCATCCCTCAGATGACATGACTGAAGAACTTTGCTGACAATGCACTTTAGCTTCATCCACCCTGAATAGCTACACATTAATTCAGGTTGAACTTCCTGTGAAGGAGGAAGTAGAGTCTACTGAATCAATCTTCCTCTCTGTTCACATTCTCCTCAGCACAGCCCAGTCGAACCTGACCACAGCTCCAGTGGAGGCTTCTGAGGGGAAGACGGCTCATAATAATGTCTGGAACTGAGCAAATGGAATGGAATCAGACACATGGAAAACATGTGTTTGATGTATTTGATACCATTCCAATAATTCCGCTCCAGCCATTATCACGAGGCCGTCCTACCCAATTAAGGTGCCACCAACATCCTACGTATGCACAGCTCTCAACGCAGGCAGTAACTCTCAACGCAGGCAGTAACTCTCAACGCAGGCAGTAACTCTCAACGCAGGCAGTAACTCTCAATGCAGGCAGTAACTCTCAACGCAGCCTGTAACTCTCAACGCAGCCAGTAACTCTCAACGCAGGCAGTAACTCTCAACGCAGGCAGTAACTCTCAATGCAGGCAGTAACTCTCAACGCAGGCAGTAACTCTCAACGCAGGCAGTAACTCTCAACGCAGGCAGTAACTCTCAATGCAGGCAGTAACTCTCAACGCAGGCAGTAACTCTCAACGCAGCCTGTAACTCTCAACGCAGCCTGTAACTCTCAACGCAGCCTGTAACTCTCAACACAGCCTGTAACTCTCAACACAGCCTGTAACTCTCAACGCAGCCTGTAACTCTCAACACAGCCTGTAACTCTCAACACAGCCTGTAACTCTCAACACAGCCTGTAACTCTCAACACAGCCTGTAACTCTCAACGCAGCCTGTAACTCTCAACACAGCCTGTAACTCTCAACGCAGCCTGTAACTCTCAACACAGCCTGTAACTCTCAACACAGCCTGTAACTCTCGGGGGGTTTCTAAAGTCATGGGTGCCAGCTCACTACTACTGTAGTTTTCCCAGCAGTCCTCTCTTTCTACAGTATGTGTGTTTTATTACTGGCAGCTGTGCCCATTTATGTTGCTACATTTTCTGTTGCTTCAAAATGTACTCATCATGCAAAGCCTGATTCATGCGTCACCAAATAAAAACACAGACTGGCTTTATGGAGGAGGAGGAGGAGGAGGAGGAGGGGGGAGTGATGGAGTTTCTAATGGAATAATGGACTGTACCCCTTAGCAAATGACAAGTAAAAATGTTAACACAATATTTTTTTTGCTTGGATTTCATAGTTCCCTATTGAAGTATAACTTATTTAAAAACCTTATTGTTTAATAGTTGAAAGTCACAACATCTGATAGATTGGCCAATGAACATCATGTGGCGATATAATAGTATAGCTACAGTATGTTTTAGAGACTTCTGTAAAGAACACTTGTGTAACAATACGCTGGTTAGTTACAGGTTGCTTGTTCAGGAAAATTGCAAAAAGAATTCCATTTTCCTCCAGTGGAAACCATGACATGTTTCATAGAGCCCTCGGTTCCATATGACGCAGGCAGAGTTGGAGTGGAGAAGGGGGCCTCACATGAACCTTGCCCTGTCTACATGTAATCCAGCTTGTTGGGTTTTACCTTATCTCCTGGGTGTGGTCGCATCACAGACACACGGTCATAGCCTTTCCTCAGCAAAACCCACAGAGCATCCAGCTTGCCCTGCAATCACAAAGCAGTACACAATACCAATAAGATGCGTTTTGTGCATGGTTTTGTGTTGGTGTGACTATAAGTCGCTATTGACACACTATACTAATACTTTACATGAATTTCCAGGGATTATCTTCGAACTCAACCCATAACTTCATCATTTTCTCAATGCATGTCTATCTTTTACCAATTAGAGTGTTCACATTGTAGATTGAAATTCAATTTAATTATAAAACAGCTGACCCAAATTATTATCAAAGCCAGAACCTGAACAAATTATATTTGCTCATTGTGAGTTCTGCATAGACCCAGTCATTGCTAAGAGGTTGGGGAAGGGGGCAGAACAAAAATAATCTGTTTTTCTACACAAAACTACTGGTTCTGCAGCCCTTGTCCCCTGGAGGTCAGTCCAGTGTGTATCTGGTTTCAATTAGCCATCCCCTGCTGACTGTCAGGACATATAGAACCATGCCTTTAACTCGTGCCTGGCCCTGTGTGTAGAGGCTCCATACCAGTGGTCACGTAAGGACTGGGACCCCAACACTAAAATAGGAAATGCCTACATAATAAACTCCAGCTTCAACCCATCCTATCAGTCAAATACATGGCCATATATAAAGGAACCTATGTTGAGTATGTGATTGAACTTGACAACTGTGTGTGCAATGTATTGTCCAGGTCACTACCTTAATTGGTGAGTACCACTTATGAGGGCCAGGAGGCTTGCGCGTGCCATTGTTGAGGATGCGAGTCGGGGTCTGTATAAACTCCTGCTCGGGCATCTTCACCCTGGCGTTCTTGGCCTTCTCCAGCTTGGCTCCCTCCTCAGTAGAGCCTTTCTCACCCCAACGCACCTGACAAATAAAAAGAGGTTTTCAGACCGGTCTAGCTTAATTTCAACCACATTCAAGCAGTCGGATCAACCACTTAGTGTGTGCTTGGTTGTTTTCCATTGCTGTTCTTTCAAACAGAGTCTTCCTATGTCAAATAGCATGGAGAGGACAGCTGTAGATTGTGAGGAAGGGTAGGTACATTATAGTAGTATGAAGTACAGTAGTGGGAATGAAAGCTGGTTGTCAGAACTTAAACACAGCAGGGCTCCAGGGAAGCTCACCTCCATCCTTTTGATTCCACCCACACCTCTGCCACCATAGTAGGAAGCATCAACCGTGGGCCACTTCTTCTTGGGCATCCCATCTTCTTCCTCATCCTGAAGTGGGGGGGAAAAAAGAGAGTGTTAAAGACAGGTGTTAATATCGCACATTTGGAGATGATTGATAATTTCACACACACTGGTACCATTGGTTCTGAGATACAGTTTAAACACCAAGCCCCCTGTCTCTCCATCTTTCATATACACTGCTCTGTCTAATATTTCAGGTCCTGGGTATGATTTCCTTTATTTTCTAAGTCAGTCTCCATCTACTCACTCTCCCCCTCGCCACATTACCTCCAGTCCCGTCCGTGGCGTGCGTCAGATCAGAGGAAATGACAGAGTCCACAGCCCACCTCCTCATGTTTCAGCTCTTTCACAGGCCCAGATTCAGACTAATTGAATCCATCAGGACTATGATCAGGGCCTGCCAGGGAGGAGGTGGCAATAACAATAGACTGACGCCATCACCCTCACTGACCCTCAGAGAGACACAGACAATGGGCAAAGAGCTTCACAGAAAAAAGGAGGAGATACCTCCTATATGATCTAATTGAATTGGAGTAGGGGAAATGCTAACTTCACCAATTTTGTGTGGACATTCCATGTGCCGGGTTAATGAGGTGATTTTACGACAATTGATATCTTACAAAATTAACATCTAAAAGAAGCACTGGTATAATCATAATGATATCAGTTGAGAAGACAAGTACTTGGATTGTGTCACTACGGTATACACCTGCCTCTCTATTCTTTCCTGATGACAACCATAGACACGTATGTAAAAAAAACTTTATGACGTTTAACTGAGTCACATTTGATAGAATTCTGTTGACAGTTGAAAATGTTTGTAAGTAGAGTCATTTGCGGTGCTGTTTGTTGTTCACTGTGAAAGTATTTATTGTTGTGAAGTATTGATAGTTTCGTCTGATTAGTCAGTGAATTTCCAGAGGTCTGGAGGGATTTCAAGGAAAGGATTCCAAACAGATGGCTCTTAAATGAGGCCTTAGTTGAAACCTTAAACTTGAAGAAAATCCCATACAGTGAAGTAAAGGGATAATTATTCTCAGCTTTCTTTTTTATCATACTGTACATGGGGTGTATAGAAATTGATTATCAATTTGTACAGTGACCAGAGAAAGGGGCTGTTCAAAGAAGATCTCCTGCCTTTTTTATCAGAATGTATTTGCTGGGAGTAAGGGGTGGTTTAGGACTACATGAGGTGTGGAAAAAACAGGTCTTCATAGTGGGAGGGTGTTGTCCTGACCATGCTCTGGTTGGTGGATACAGTACTACATATCTATCATGACACTACTTCAAAGACAAAACCACAGCAATTGGGCGGAATAAATATCTTGGTCATATTTCAGTCTATAAAATCATGGGGAATATTCCAAATGGTCAGTGAGGTTTGTGATAATTGAAGAAAATGGACCAAAAGCAATGGTTTCCAACACCTATTAACATTCTAAATGGTTTTGCTACATGTCAGTCAGTCAACTATAACCTGGTAGCCTACAGTAGTGTATCTCTCTATTTCACTAAAACTATCCACCAAAAGTATTATAACTTTACCTAGAAAACAAATGGCTGAAAGTGTATTTCTCTTCTGCTTAATGGCCATTACATTTACATTACACTTCTCTACCCTACCCATCTCTAACTATAAAGTCAGACATACTGTGGAAAATCTAACCCACACTCCAACAGTAATTAAGTAAAGGGTTTCTTTTTTTCATGTGTTTTTTCTTACCGAACTGTCTTCCAGTACTGGTGGTGGTGGCTCATGGATCATCTGTTGTTGGGGGGGGGGGGGGGGGGGCATGAAAGAAAACAAACATGTACTTCAAAATACACATTTAAAAACAGGGTTACATGAAATCACATGGCTCAGTTTTTTTCTCTCCCTTGTTCAACTATTTACAAGCAACTGACCTAGAAATCTGCCATCCAGATTCCTAAACCTGGGATGTTGGTTGGGTGGGGAGCGGAACAGGGAT
Source organism: Oncorhynchus kisutch (assembly GCF_002021735.2). Lineage (NCBI taxonomy): Eukaryota > Metazoa > Chordata > Actinopteri > Salmoniformes > Salmonidae > Oncorhynchus > Oncorhynchus kisutch. Next base: position 27,912,672 of record NC_034176.2, on the reverse strand, counting down.
GGGGTGGGGGAGAGTAAAGGGCATGCGAGTGTATGCTCCTTGCGCACTTGTTTTTCTGTTTTCAACTGTGATGAAATTCAAGGAAACCTGTGTAAAGCGTATTGCAGGAAAAGGACATCTTCAAACATTTTACAGACAGCTTTTGACTACCAGCTCCTCCTGTTGGATTTAGGCAGAGCCCTGTGATGATGTAGTAGAATATTAGAATCATTTAAATGATTAGTAAATATAGATAAAACTGTATTTTCCTCAGATTCTCTTCCTAATCTATAGCAAGATACATGTTTGTGGTGTGTCTATGGCCAACAAAACGTTGAGCAACTATAACTGTAAGCACTTAGAAAATAACCTGGCCAAGACAATTAATACACATGACTTGAAATGATACTTATTTTCCTCTGTGCTTCCCAAAGCCTGGAATACTAGCTGATTTCCCATGGTAACCTAGCATCACTTTCCTAAACAGTGCTGGGCAAGGATTTCCACCGAAAATAACTGAAAAGAACTATAAAGGTAAGGAGAGAGAGAGTAACATAGTAAAAACTGGCATATTTTTCTGCGTCTTTCCAACTTTTCTGTTTCCAGGCTGGTAAAACAGATATTGAAAGGGCAATACACATCATAGACCAGAAGTGTTGCATTTTGTTAGGCATGGTTGGGAGGGAGAGGCAGTAGATTGGAGTTGGCATGGAGTTATTCTGAGAATGACTAACCTATGTATTCTGGGAAAAAGATGTGACCTCATGGAATTTGTTTTAGGAGCTTTGGCAAACATGAACACTGTGTGATTGTGTAACCTACTTCCCATATCTTGATGATGGCGTAAGTTTCCTCTCTTCTCTCAATGTTTTTGTCTAAATACTAGAACAATACTGAGAAGCTACATTGCCCTTGACCTCCATGAGCTGAGGGGGCAGCGGTTCTGTGACCTCCAGTTGAACAAATGACTTCAACAGAGGGACTAATTACTTCAGCACACATTTACCACTGGGCTTTGACCTCTGGTGACCTCTGGGCATAATGGACTAACAAAATCAATTGGAGGCCAAAAAGGCCAAGGAGTCTCATCCTTCACTAACTCATAACCATCTCACCATGGGAATGTTGTTCAGGTAAGTAAGGTGCTCGGAGTGTGCCAAGGTCATACAAATTAACTCTGGAAAATAAATCCATGATCCCAGTGTATAAACAGTATAAAGAGTTGTCTCAGAAAAGACTTAGTGGAAATCCTGTAAGCTACACATAAGTTTACCTACCGTATTTAAAAAGGTTACAGCTTGTAAGACACTGTCCATGAGTGTGAATGTGACAGATAGTGTATGTGACTCACCACAGTGCAGCAGAGAGGCCAGAACCACCAGAGCAGCATGAAGACTAAGAGCATCATGAGGATGAGCAGGGCGATGGCCAGGATGGTTCCATCAGACTGGGACAGACAGAGAGTGAGGGACACCGGTCAAACTCAGTCTCTACTGAGCTGCACAACAGTGCAAAGGCTGAGAACCATCAGAAAGTTCAAGTGCCTGTTATTGTGTAACTACAGGGGAATAACATAATGAGGCAGTTATTGGTTCCCGTGAATCGTTGATGGGGTACTGCATAGCACATAGTTGTGTTGCACAGTGGTGTGGTGCGTTTTGTTCTTACACAGCTCACAGTTGTAATGGTGACTGAACTGGAGATGAAACTAAGACCTTCATTCATGCTGACATAGAGGTTGGCTGCCCTGGAACACAAATGGAGTGTAAAGAGAGAGAGTGTGGTGAGGATGGGTGACAGAAATATCGGCAGATAAAGATAGAACCTGATATTCATTCAGTTATGGTAGTACTTACATTCCCTCTTCCTGTAGAATAGGGGCAGGACAGAGGAGATATGTATCTTCCACTATTAATGGTTTCACACCTAGAGGAGTAGAGGAGAACGAAGGGTCACCCATACACAAACCATAATGGTTCTGCTGTAGTCAGAGTGTAATTCAGACTGCACAGATCAAACTTCCATTTCAATCATCCGAATCCATTGACCTTTCGAAAAGTGGCCCAGATGCAGACATGTATCAGGAGATTAGATGTACAGTGGCTTCAAAAAGTATTTACTTTTTCAATAACAAATTGTGTTACAGGCCGAATTTAAAATGGGTTCAATTGAGATTTTGTGTCACTGATCTACACAAAATATCAAATATTGTCAAAGTGGAATTTTGTTTTGTAGGGAATTTTAGAAATGAATGCAAAATGTAACGCTGAAATGTCTTGGGTCAATAACCATTCAACCCCTTTGTTATGGCAAGCCTAAATACATTCTGGAGTAAAAATTTGCTTAACAAATCGCATAATGAATTGCAATGACTCATTCCGTGTTCAACAATAGTGGTTAACATGATTTATGAATGACTACCCCATCTCTGTACCGTACACATACAAATATCCATAGTCCCTCAATCGAGTAGGGAATTTCAAACACAGATTAAACCCCAAAGACAAGGGAGTTTTTTTACTGACTCACACAAAAGAGCACCGATTGGTATATGTGTAAAAAGAAAAAAAGCAGACGCTGAATATCCCTTTGGTGATTTATTAACTAGGCTTTGGGTGGTGTATCAATACACACAGTCGCTATAAAGATACGTCCTTCCTAACTCAGTTGTCGGGGGGGAAGGACAATGCTCAGGGATTTCACCAAGAGCCCAAATTCACCTTTCAGCAGGACAATAACCTAAAACACAAGGCCAAATCTACACTGGAGTTGCTTACCAAGACGACATTGAATGATTCCGTTTTAGCAAAATGGCTGTCTAGCAATGATCAACAATCAACTTGACAGAGCTTGAAGAATTTTAAAAGAATAACGGGCAAATATTGTACAATCCAGGTGTGCAAAGCTCTTAGAGACTTACCTAAAAAGACTCACAGCTATAATCACCGGCGCCAAAGGTGCTTCTACAAACTATTGACTCAGGGGTGTGAATACTTATGTAAATTATATATTTCTGTATTTTATTTTCAATAAATTAGCAAATAAAAAAAACATGTTTTCACTTCGTCGGTATGTGGTATTGTGTGTAGATGGGTAAGGAAAAAATATAGTTAACCAATTTTGAATTCAGGCAGTAATGTGGATGTCAAGGCTGTGGGTAACTGGTGAAAGGAGTCAGGCGCAGGAGAGCTGAGATGCATGGACAAGGTATTTAATACAAGAAAACACCAGTACAAAACAACAAAATCCGGCAACAATAATAACAGCCGTAAGATACAGCCTAACAATAAAACAAACACGCACACAAACATGGGGGAAACCAGAGGGTTAAATAATGAACATGTAATGAGGGGAATTGAGGGGAATTGAAACCAGGAGTGTAGAAAACAAAGACAAAACAAATGGAAAATGAAAAGTGGATCGGTGATGGCTAGAAGGACGATGACGTCGACTGCTGAATGCCGCCCAAACAAGGAGAGGGACCGACTTTGGCGGAAGTCGTGATAGTACCCCCCCCTTGACGTGCGGCTCCAGCAGCGCGCCGAACCCGGCCTCGGGGTCGACCCGGAGAACGATGCGCAGGGCGATCCGGATGGAGACGGTGGAAATCCCGCAGCATCAAAGGGTCCAATATGTCCTCCAATGGCACCCAGCGTCTCTCCTGCGGACCGTACCCCTCCCACTCCACGAGGTACTGAAGGCCCCTCGCCCGACGCTTCGAGTCCAGTATGGATCGGACTGCATACGCCGGGGCCCCCTCGAAGTCCAGAGGGGGCGGAGGAACCTCCTGCACCTCAGACTCCTGGAGTGGTCCAGCTACCACCGGCCTGAGGAGAGACACATGGAATGAGGAGTTAACACGGTAATCTGGGGGAAGCTGTAAACTGTAACAAACCTCATTCACTCTCCTCAGGACATTGAATGGCCCCACAAACCGTGGACCCAGCTTCCGGCAGGGCAGGTGGAGGGGCAGGTTTCGGGTTGAGAGCCAGACCTCACTGCGGTGGCGGTCTGTTCTGGCTTGCTGACACCTCACTCCCCGCTGAAGGTGCACATTAGTGGCGTCCCAGGTTTCCTCAGCGTGCCTAAACCAGTCGTCCACCGCAGGAGCCTCGATCTGGCTCTGATGCCACGGCGCCAAAACCGGCTGGGTCCCCAGTACTCACTGGAAAGGGGTAAGGTTGGTAAAGGAGTGGCGGAGCGAGTTCTGGGCCATCTCTGCCCAGGGTATGAACCCCGCCCACTCCCCCGGCCGGTCCTGGCAATAAGACCGCAGAAACCAACCCACATCCTGGTTTACTCTCTCCACCTGCCCGTTAGTCTCGGGGTGAAAACCTGAGGAAAGGTTGACCGAGACCCCCAGACGTTCCATGAACGCCCTCCAGATCCTTGACATGAACTGGGGACCTCGATCAGATACAATGTCCTCAGGCACCCCGTAGTGCCGGAAGACGTGTGTGAACAGGGCCTCCGCAGTCTGTAGGGCCGTAGGGAGACCGGGCAAAGGGAGGAGACGGCAGGACTTAGAAAACCGATCCACAACGACCAGGATTGTGATGTTACCCTGTGAGGGAGGCAGATCCGTCAGGAAATCCACAAACAGGTGCGACCACGGCTGTTGTGGAATGTGCAAGGGTTGTAACTTCCCTCTTGGCAGGTGCCTAGGGGCCTTGCACTGGGCGCACACCGAGCAGGAGGAAACATAAACCCTCACGTCCTTAGCAAAGGTGGTCCACCAGTACTTCCCACTAAGACAGCGCACTGTCCGACCGATGCCCGGATGACATGTGGGCCCAATAGATCAAACGGTCGCTAACAGCAAAGGGAACGTACAGATGCCCAGCTGGACACTGGGGGGGAGTGGGCTCTGTACGTAATGCCCGCTCGATGTCCGCGTCCAGCTCCCACACCAACGGTGCCACCAGACAAGAGGCCGGAAGTATGGGAGTGGGATCCATGGGCCGCTCCACTGTGTGATACAGCCGGGACAGTGCGTCTCCCTTAGTGGTCTGGGAACCTGGTCTGTAGGACAGGGTGAAGACAAGGAAGACAAGGGTAAAGAACAGGGCACACCTTGCCTGGCGAGGGTTCAGTCTCCTCGCAGCCCGGATGTACTCCAGATTGCGGTGGTCAGTCCAGATGAGAATAGGGTGTTTAGCCCCCTCAAGCTAATGTCTCCATGCCTTCAAGGCCTTGACAACAGCCAACAGGTCCCGGTCCCCCACGTTATAGTTTCGCTCCACCGGGCTGAGCTTCTTCGAAAAGAAGGCACAGGGGTGGAGCTTTGGTGGCGTACCCGAGCGCTGAGTGAGCACGGCTCCTATCCCAGCCTCGGACGCATCCACCTCTACTATGAATGCCAAAGAGGGATCCGGATGAGCCAGCACCGGAGCCGAGGTAAACAGAGCCTTCAGGTGACCAAAAGCCCTGTCCGCCTCAGCCGACCACTGCAAACGCACCGGTCCCCCCTTCAGCAGTGAGATGATGGGAGCCTCTACCTGACCAAAACCCCTGATAGTTGTCAAACTCTTAAAAACCACTGCACTTCCATAACCGTGGTGAGGGTCGGCCAATTACGCACCGCTGAAATGCGGTCACTCTCCATCTCCACCCCTGAAGTGGAAATGCGGTACCCTAGGAAGGAGACGGACTGTTGGAAAACAGGCATGACGTACAGGTCATGCTCCAACAGTCGACCAAGCACCTTGCGCACCAGGGACACATGCTCGGCGCGTGTAGCGGAGTATATCAGAATGTCGTCGATATACATCACTACACCCTGCCCGTGCAGGCCCAGCAAAATCTTGTCTACAAAGGCCTGGAAGACTGATGGAGCATTCCTCAACCCGCACGGTATGACGAGGTACTCATAGTACCCTGAGGTCGTACTAAATGCCGTCTTCCACTCGTCCCCCCGGTTGTAAGTGCTTCTGAGATCCAATTTTGTGAAGAAGTGCTCCCCGTGCATTGACTCGATCACACTGGCGATGAGAGGCAGAGCGTAACTGTACCTCACAGTCATTTGGTTGATGCCTTGATAGTCAATACATGTGTGCAGACCTCCATCCCTTTTCTTCTCAAAAAATAAACTTGAGGAGTTAGGTGAAGTGGAGGGCCAAATGTGCCCCTGCCCGAGAGATTCGGAGACATTTGTTTCCATAGCCTCTGTCGTCTCTTGCGACAGGGGATACACGTGACTCCTGGGAAGTGCTGCGTCTACCAGGAGATCTATCGCACAATCCCCCCGTCGATGGGGTGGTAATTGAGTCGCCTTCTTTTTACAGAAGGCGAGAGCCAAATCGGCATATTCAGAGGGGATGCGCATGGTGGAGACCTGATCTGGACTTTCCACAGTAATAGCACCGACGGAAACCCATAAACATCTTCCCGAGCACTCTCCTGACCACCCTGTGAGAGCCCTCCGTTGCCACGAAATAGTGGGGTTATGACATACCAACCAGGGTAGGCCCAGCACCACGGAAAACGCAGGAGAATCAATAAGAAAGAAACTTTCTCTCTTTGTGACCCTCCTGCGTAACCATGCCCAGTGGAGCGGTGGCCTCTCTAATTAGCCCCTTTAGCGACTATCTAGGGCATGCACAGGGAAAGGCATATCCACAGAAACAATGGGGATCCCTAAAATATGGGCAAATGATCAGTCAATAAAATTCCCAGCTGCACCTGAATCTACGAGCGCCTTTTGCTGGGAATGCGGGGAAAACTCAGGAAAATGTATAAACAAAAACATGTGAGCAACAGGGGGCTCTGGGTGAGCCTGGTGCCGACTCACCCGAGGTGACACAAGTGCCCTGCCTGCTGCTTCGACTCCCAGAGGAACCTCTCCAGCACGACCAGCAGTGTGCCCTCTGCGGCCACAGATGCTGCAGGGAACTGTCCCTCCTCCGGTCGCCCTAGGCGCAGCACCTCCCAGCTCCATGGGCGTCAGAGCGGTGGTGCTGGGGGATGGAACTGACAGGCCCCGATCCCGACATCCGCGGGTAGCCAGCAGGTTATCCAGCTGGTTAAACGTGAGAGTGGTGTCCCTGCTGGCCAACTCCTGACGGACGTCCTTGCGCAGACTGCACCTGTAGTGATCGATCAGGGCCCTGCCGCTCCATCACGCGCTTGCGGCCAGGGTCCGGAAGTCCAAGGCGAACTCCTGTGCGCTCCTCGTCCCCTGCCTCAAGTGGAACAGACGTTCACCCGCTGCTCTACCCTCAGGCAGGTGGTCGAAAACTGCCCGAAAGCGGCGGGTGAGCTCTGCGTAAAGGTCCAACACCGCTTCTCCTTCCCCCCATATGGCGTTGGCTCACTCCAGGGCTTTCCCTGAGAGACCGGAGACGAGGGCAGACACGCTCTCACGTCCTGAAGGAGCCGGGTGGACAGTCGCCAGGTAGAGTTCGAGCTTGAGTAGGAACCCCTGGCATCCAGCAGCCGTCCCATCATATTCCCTCAGGAGTCGAATCCCACTGGGACCGGGTGAAGGAGGGGTGAACCGTGGTGCATGTAGTGGTGCTGGTGGAGGCGCTTGAAGTGCTTCTCCTTTCTCCCATCATTCCATCTTCTGCAGCACGCGATCAATAGCGGTGCCGAGACGTTGCAACATGGTCGCATGCTGTTGGACGCGCTCCTCGACCGCCAAAGGGGGTTGTCTGCTCCTGCCATTTATGAGGTGCATGTTTCTGTCAAGGCTGTGGATAACTGGTGAAAGGAGTCAGGCGCAGGAGAGCTGAGATGCATGGACAAGGTATTTAATACAAGAAAAAAACAGTACAAAACACAATACTATGGTGCAGGAAAAAATACCGGTACCACGAATAAATGCGTAACAACATTTAATTTTACTAGGCAAGTCAGTTAAGAACAAATTCTTATTTTCAATGATGGCCTAGGAACAGTGTGTTAACTGCCTGTTCAGGGGCAGAACAACAGATTTGTACCTTGTCAGCTCGGGGATTAGAACTTGCAACCTTTCGGTTACTAGTCCAACGCTCTAACCACTAGGCTACCCTGCCGCCCCGGCAACAATAATACCAGCCGTAAGATACAGCCTAACGATAAAACAAACACGCACACAAACAAACATGGGGGAAACCAGACTGTTAAATAATGAAAATGTAATGAGGGGAAATGAAACCAGGTGTGTAGAAAACAAAGACAAAACAAATGGAAAATGAAAAGTGGATCGGTGATGGCTAGAAGGCCGGTGATGGCTAGCAGGCCGGTGACGTCAACCGCCGAACGCCGCCCGAACAAGGAGAGGGACCGACTTCGGCGGAAGTCGTGATAATGGAGCAAAATGTGGAATAAGTCAAGGGGTATGAATACTTTCTGAAGGCACTGTATATCAACTGATGTCTGGAGTTCATTTACTAATGATCATGAAATTACATCATCTTATTGGATTTTTTGTATTGTACTGTGACATAATTAGTGTTCACAACAGAGAGCAGTTGTGATTTCTCTTGATGGTAACTCATTTAACATACCAATATAATATAATACAGAGATGCTTAAGGACCATACTTAAATACCTTAGTCCTGACACCCATTTGACAGAGCAGAGACAAAGACAATGATTAAAAGCATAGCATTCATTTTTAAAGAGAACCTCTAGTCTTTCTGTGTCCAACTTATGAAATGTTGGAAAACAGATCCAGTGAGCATGGTCATCGCCCAAGACTGCCTGTTTATCCTGGCTCATGGTTAACATACCCCTGCACTGAGGAAATCAACATGAGCGCTACACAGCAAACGGATGACCGCTCCTCTCCTCTCCAGTAACACCCTGCAGGACGGAGGGGAGGAATTGGGATCAGGGGGAGATCAATACTGCAGCCTGCCAAGCTGAGCTCAGAGCCAACACAAACTCAGCCAGATATCCCATTCAGAGTTCAACTCAGCGGTCACCCACCTTATACTAAGCTATCAAAGGGGACTGAGAGAGTTGAAGGCCTCTTTGAAGACAGGCAGACTGGTTGACTGGCTGACTATAAAGGACTCTCTGGTCCCTCTCTCAGGTGAAGGGTTCTACCATTTAATACCATTGGGATCTAGATGCTGCCACCAACAGCTTTGCTTCATGTCACAACACTTTGTTACACAGTTTACACAGATAAAACATACACATATTTAGTAGATGTTATTGCAGGTGTAGCAAAAATCTTGTGTTCCTAGCTCCAACAGTGCAGACCAGCCTATTTAACCAATACTGAGACAATTTAACATGACATTGCTTCTGAGAATACAATAACATGGCTGCACTGCTGTCTGTCAAGTAGGATTTGTGGAGAACTATACAATCCCAATAAAATTAGGATTACTCCGGTTCCTGGGCATTTCTAAAGAATAAAGTCTTATCATGTCACAAGTGGTGGATTCTCATCTTTAACACAGTGCCTTCGGAAAGTATTCAGGCCCCTCGACTTTTTCCACATTTTGTTATGTTACTGCCCTATTCTAAAATTGATTGAAGGGCCTTTGTCAGGTAGGTGACCAAGAACCCGATGGTCCTTTACAGTAGAGCGGCCAGACTGAACCCACTCCTCAGTAAAAGGCACATGACAGCCCGCTTGAAGTTTGCCAAAAGGCACTTGAAGACTCTCAGACCATGAGAAACAAGATTCTCTGGTCTGACAAAACCAAGATTGAACTCTTTGGCCTGAATGCCAAGCGTTACGTCTGGAAGAAACCTGGTCCCATCCTTACGGTGAAGCATGGTGGTGGCAGCATCATGCTGTGGGGATGTTTTTCAGTGGCATGTACTGGGAGACTATCGAGGGAAAGATGAATGGAGCAAAGTACAGAGAGATCCTTGATGAAAACCTGCTCCAGAGCGCTCAGGACCTCAGACTGAGGCGATGGTTCACCTTCCTAGAGGACAATGACCCTAACCACACAGCCAAGACAATGCAGGAGTGGCTCCGGGACAAGTCTCTGAATGTCCTTGAGTGGCCCAGCCAGAGCCGGGACTTGAACCCGATCAAACATCTCTGGAGAGACCTGAAAATAGCTGTGAATCTCCCCATCCAACCTGACAGAGCTTGAGAGGATCTGCAGAGAAGAATGCAAGAAACTCCCCAAATACAGGTGTGCCAAGCATGTACCATCATACCCAAGAAGACTTGATGCTGTAATCGCTGCAAAAGGTGCTTCAACAAAGTACTGAGTAAAGGGTCTGAATACTTATTATAAATTAGCAACATTTTCTAAAAACCTGTTTTTATTTGTCATTATGGGGTATTGTGTGTAGATTGATAAGGAAAATAAACAATTTCATCAATTTTAGAATAAGGCTCTAACGCAACAAAATGTGGAGGTCAAGGGGTCTGAATACTCTCCGAAGGCACTGTATCTCCATGATGATGCTCACTGGAGCCATCAGGGAGGAAGGAATGCTCCCGACGTCTCTTCACTGCCAAAGTTCAGAAGGCCTGTATTTGCTGCTACTGCTTTTCCTGGAGACATGGACTCAGACATTCAGTTGCTGAACACATGTAGCTACACATTGCTCCTTTCCTACGAGGGCTGGAGCCTTTGGAGAATGTGGAGAGGCGGTAGAGGAGTGGTGGTGTCTGTGGTGATGGTCAAGGGGCGCATTGGGAGTTCTGCAGATTACAGAAGAGCGCACTGTAGGACGATTGGAATCAATCATATGAGGCCATTGACACTCAACCACAAGAAACAATGAGCCAACAGTGGCCAATTAGACATGGAGCCTGCTGTGTCTGAAATGACTGAGCTGTTTAGGGGTAAACGTTCTACTGGACAGTTGGTACACATATCCTTGGGTTTACATCTGAAAGAAGGGATGGAGGAGGGAAGTAAACAAAGTGGTGTATCCTTTTTTTCCTACATTTTTCCCATGTCTTCCGCTTGGGGAGTTTGGATGTTTAATTACATACAAACAATTTACATTCTGGGTCACCGTAAACCATTCTCTTCAACACTAATTCAGAGTAGAAGACATGTGTTAGCAGTCCTCAGGTCATTCCTGCTAAGTAGCACCATACTGTAAAAGGTATAAAACCGTAATATTGAACGCAGCTGAAGACTGTACTTTGATCTGCTATCAAATTCCATAGATTAAATTCTTCATGGCCTAAACATCCCCTCATCCTCTTCCTCTCAGGCCCAGACTATATTTTCTCTTTGTTTGTAATTAGAGCATGCCCTTGAGTTGGGAAAATCTTGTGCAATACACCGACGCATGTCTTGTATTCAAGATCCTTAATGGCCTGGCTCCCCCTCCACTCAATATTTTTGTTAAACAGAAATCCCAGACATATGGCAGCAGATCCACAAGGTCTGCCATGAGAGGTGACTGTATAGTTCCCCTAAGGAAAAGCACCTTTAGTAAATCTGCATTCTCTGTGAGAGCTTCCCATGTCTGGAATACACTGCCATCAGACACACATAACTGCACCACATATCACACTTTCACAAAATGCTTGAAGACATGGCTAAAGGTCAATCAGATTTGTGAACATGGTCCCTAGCTGTGTGTTGTCGCTTTCCATGTTGTCTGTTGTCTGTAGCTTGTGAGGTGTGGAAACACTTTGTTGCTTTTATGAATTTTGTCTTGCTGCTTTTCGTTTTATGTTGCTCTGTCTGTATGCTACGTCTTGCTTGTCCTATGTTGCTCTGTCTGTATGATATGTCTTGCTTGTCCTATGTTGCTATGTCTTGCTTGTTCTATGTTGCTATTGCCTATATTGTAATTGTTTTTAATAACCTGCCCAGGGACTGCGGTTGAAAATTAGCCGGCTGGCTAAAACCGGCACTTTTACTGAAACGTTGATTAATGTGCACTGTCTCTGTAAAAATAAAAAATAAACTCAACTCAAACTCAAACTCCCACAGCTATATGTTGGCATGCATTGGAAGGGGCTGGTCTCACACATCCATTAAGCCACTTCAAGACCACAGGGGGAACTTGGATGTGCCTCCAGGGCTTTCCCCAGACTGCCTTGTGTGTGGTACTGTTTCCCTTTATCTTCTAGCTCTGGTACAGTCCCAGGCCGTTAAAGTACAAATGTACCCTTTAAAATCAAAAAACAGTAATACCAGAAACAAATGGCACTTGTTTGGGCATAGAGAACCCCTACTGATCTCCTGAACGTAACTTTTGGGAAGCATTAAGAGACATCAATAAGAAAACATAGACTTTTACTGTGTCTAACTCATAACACCACGTCTGTCATCCATTTCCTGAGCAGTTTTACTCTTACAGCTGCAGTAAATACAACTTTGTGTGTCCTATTGCATGATTAGCAAATTCTTTACGCATTATTAACATGTCTTTAAAACAAACAGAACACAGGTCCACTGTTTGTTCATTTTGAGTTGGTGCTCCACTTACTCTTGGTGAGTGTGTCGTTGATTCGGAAACTGCACAGGACCTTATGGACATTCCGAGCATGGAGGAAGCCATTTCCTCTCACCACCACCTGGAACGTTTCTAGAGAGGGAATAGAGAAACACAATGACTGAGGAGGCATACAGCCAGTTAGAGTGTAAAACTGAACTGAATTTGTCACACCATGTGTTCAAGCTAACATCTGAGTCTATCATCTCAGCATCTCACACTCTGGTCACATTCAGCCAACAAACTCTAAACCACCATGCCCTGACCATAGTGGTTGTTGAAGATAAACGATTTTTTCTGAATGCCTTAAGAATTGAGATTTTGCTGTCAATGAGACTTCAACTGCAGTTGTCCAGACATTTGGAGATTTAGTGGCTCTCTGGAGCCAATATCACATAACGCAGAAAACCTGAAGTGTAAATACTTATTTTTACAGTGAGGAAAGTGGTGTGTTGTAAGACTGTGGAATGGACAATGACGGCAGCATTACACATCAGATAAAAGAGAGAAATAAATTATTTGTGTCCTTAGTACAGTAGTTTTGTTGGGACTAGGTCCAGGTTGAATCCTTCATGACAAAAGAAGTTGCTGCTACTGTGTGTAGGAGATATTTACTGCACACCAGTCTGCTGGCCCTGCCAAGTCTCGTCCTGTTGTGCGCTCCAATATGAGGGGGCCTTAAAATGTCTGATTTAATGATCTGAGGCCAGAGAAGATAAATACAGGCCAGAGGTCTGTACATTTACCTCCTGCACAGATACTGGAGGGTTCCACTGCCAGGATCTCAATACAGGACTTCTTTAAGATCTGTGGGAGTAAGAGAGACATGTGGGCTTTGGGCCAAGGTCTGGCTTGTTACAGAGCATTGTGTGTTGCTTTATCGAGGGTATTGGTTTAATAATATAATCCCTATACTCCTTTTACTGGCAATTACAGTATCAGTGTGTACCTGTGCACCTCATTTATAGGGTCTGCTTAATGTCTCCTGTTCTCCTCTCTGTGCTCCTCTCTGTTCTGGGTGTACATCTCTCTCTATACCCCCACTGTTCAGAGAAAGTATGTGTTGTAAGCCTGAAGATCGGTTTGATTTACTGCATGCTGTCCTTCTTTATTGAGTCTGAGCCAGCAGCTTTCAGCATGCTGTTAATGGGCTCCAGATGCCAGTCAACATGTCTGACTGACCTCTAGCTCTGTTAGAGGAACTCAGTGCCCGGGCGACAATGGCCTCTCCACGACTCTCCTTTTCTTTCCTTCCTCCGCTATTGAAATAGTTTGAGCGGATACAAAAATATAAGTCAATACCTTTGAGGTGGAAGCTATACTGAATGAATGCATACACTTTGATCCTGTTTGGGTAGACTCCACTAGCGTGGATCAAAAGCTGGGAGGTCAGAGTCACAGCAGGTTTTCCTGAAATTCTGTTTCTGGTGAGTTTTGATGGATGGAATATTTCTGTTTATTGTTTTCTTTAATCCTATTCTCCCTTGTTTCCTATTTGATTAATGTGTTAATGGATTTAGATATGTACTGCAGTGAGAATTATTGAATACAATCTCTGGATGGATGGTGCAGTGTACCTTAAAGATGCTGTTATTCTAGCCTTCCCACTGGGCACAGACGTCAGTTCAACGTCTATTTTTCGTTAAGTTATCTTCCAAAAATGTCACAATAACATTTGATTTATGTTAAAAGTTGGATGAAAAAAACATGAAATTCCCTTACCTCAATGACTTTTTGCAAATCCAATCAGTTTTTACATTGATTCAACGTATAATTTTTTGTTGTTGAAATGACGTGGAAACAACGTTGAGTTTTTGCCCAGTGGGATCCTTGTGTTAGTCGTCAAGTCTGAACCTCTTACCGAATCAATGACCCCCTGAAGTGCTTCAAAGCCATCATTCACTGGGAAGACATGGTCCTTGCTATCAGCAATCATTGCCAGCTGAGGAAGAAAAAAAAGTGACATACAGTTCTACACAGCCACCAGCCTCTTTTCCAAATGACCTTTGGGATACAGTTTGAGACCAAGCCAAATCAGAGCACAATGAAGCAAGATGCGTCAACACACCTGTGTCTCATTGAAGTCCTTCACCCCCACGCAGTATACTGAGGCACCCAGACTCCGCGATCGGTTGGCCTGTCAGGTATTCACAGAGGAGCAAAAACAGGAAAGACTGTCGACACCTGGAATCGCACTACATCAATCAAAACACATACACTGATAACACTCCAGATAGCTACAGTCTTCGAAAAAAAAGTGCTATCTAGAACCTAAAAGGGTTATTCGTCTGTCCCTATAGGATAACCCTTTGAAGAACAATTTTTTGTTCCAGCCGAAGAACCCTTTTGGAACCCTTTTTTCTAAGAGTGTACTCTGGACACCGATGGGTAGATTTGACAAATAGCTAAGAGCATTGACCTCTGGCTGACTGATATTCAATAAAAATAATTAGACGTTGAAGGAAACCATTTATTGGCAAAAGCCTGTAGACTAGAGCCAACAGAGCCCATGAGCCAAATGTTACATTTCATGAACATCTGAAAGAAGGCCCTACAGAGCTACGCTGACAATATTATTCAATATGAGTGACAGGACGTTTTTAACTATTGTTGCAAGGCTCCCTGTTAAGTGACACTCTCCCCACACATTTTGAAAGCTACTGAGAGAGATATCAGCCTCACTTCATCAATGTCTGAGTGGCTGGCCTTGCTGTCTGCATGTGTCCAGGGGTGTTTGGAAGTGATTAAAAAGCCCCAGCTTTGCACCCCTGCTGCACCTGCACTCCCAATCCCAGCCCAGTCTGGGGGGGGGGGGGGGGGGGGGGATCATTGGTTCCTTTTGCAGATGTGTGGCGAATGACTGGGCCTTTTTAATTCACCGGGCAGATGGGAGATATAAATCTGACAGACGCTTTGACCTCCTTTCCCTTCTCTGGAAAGAGGGGATCAAAGTGTTACCGAGGTGATGTACAGTATATGGTGCTGGTGTTTGATCTGTGCCCACAGTAGTGCAAGTTCTGTTTACAATTTGTGGTCTTGTCTCCCTCTCGCTCGCTCTCTCTCTCTCTCTCTCTCTCCCTCTCAATTAAATTAAATTCAATGGGATTTATTGGCATGAGAAACATGTTTACATTGCCAAAGTAAGTGAAATAGATAATAAACAAAGGTGAAATAAACAATAAAAAATAAACAGTTAACATTACACTTCCAAAGTTCCAAAGGAATAGAGACATATATCATATTATGGCTATATACAGTGTTGTAACGATGAACAAATAGTTCAAGTACAAAAGGGAAAATAAATAAACATAAATATGGGTTTTATTTACAATGGTGTTTGTTCTTCACTGTTTGCCCTTTTCTCATGGCAACAGGTCAAAAATCTTGCTGCTGTGATGGCACACTGTGGTATTTCACCCAATAGATATGGGAGTTTATCAATGGATTTGTTTTTCAAGTTCTTTGTGGGTCTGTAATCTGAGGGAAATATGTGTCTCTAATATGGTCATACATTTGGCAGGAGGTTAGGAAGAGCAGCTCAGTTTCCAACTCATTTTGTGGGCAGTGTGGACATAGACTGTCTTCTCTTGAGAGCCAGGTCTGCCTATGGCAGCCTATCTCAATAGCAAGGCTATGCTCACTGAGTCTGTACATAGACAACAATTTCCTTAATTTTGTGTCAGTCACTGTGTACTCTCTGTTTAGGGCCAAATAGCATTCTGGTGTTCTCCGTTTTTTTTGTTAATTCTTTCCAATGTGTCAAGTGATTATCTTTTTGTTTTCTCATGATTTGATCTGGTCTAATTGTGTTGCTGTCCTGCGGCTCTGTTTGTGTTTATGAACAGAGCCCTAGGACCAGCTTGCTTAGGGAACTCTTCTCCAGGTTCATCTCTCTGTAGGTGATGACTTTGTTATGAAGGTTTGGGAATCACTTCCTTTTAGGTGGTTGTAGAATTTAACGGTTATTTTCTGGATTTTGATAATAGGCAGGTATCGGCCTAATTCTGCTCTGCATACATTATTTGGTGTTTTACGTTGTACACTGAGTATGTTTTTCCAGAATTATGAATGCAGAGTCATTTTGTGAATTCTTGGTTGGTGAGCAAACCCCAGACCTCACAACCATAAACGGCAATGGGTTCTATAATTGATTCAAGTATTTTTAGCCAGATCTTAATTGGTATGTAGAATTTTTTGTTCTTTCCGATGGTGTAGAAGGCCCTTCTTGCCTTGTCTATCAGATCGTACACAGCTTTGTGGAACCTGTGGCGCAGATGCTTAGGCTGTGGCATGTACAGTTTTTTGTGTGCTCTAGGGCAACGGAGTCTAGATGGAATTTATTGGAACACCATTATTTTTGTCTTACTGAGATTCACTGTCAGCGCCCAGGTCTGACAGAATCTGTGCAGAATATCCTTCCTTGGTTGGGGACAGAAGCACCAGATGTCACGATCGCCGTCGATTTCGTGGAAATGACCGGAACAAGGTGCAGCGTGGTGAGCGTACATTTTTCTTTATTATAAATGTCGCCAACAAAACAAGAAACAACAAAAAACAAACGTGAATCTTACTAGGGCTGTACAGGCCACTAACAAAGACAACTACCCACAAAATACAAAAGTAAAAAAGGCTACCTAAGTATGATTTCCAATCAGAGACAACGATAGACAGCTGTCCCTGATTGAGAACCATACCCGGCAAAAACATAGAAACACAGAACATAGTGTGTCGCACCCGAGTCACACCCTAACCAACCAAACATAGAGAATAAAACGATCTCTACGGTCAGGGCGTGACACCAGATCATCAGCAAACATTTTACTTCAGATACTAGTAGGGTGAGGCCAGGTGCTGCAGACTGTTCTAGTGCTCTCGCCAATTTGTTGGGGCTCAAGCTGCATCCCTGTCTCACCCCACGGCCCTGTGAAAAGAAATGTGTTTTTTTCCAATTTTAACCACACACTTGTTTGTGTACATAAATTATATAATTTTGTATGTTTTTCCCCCAACACTGCTTTCCATCAATTTACATAGCAAACCCTCATTCCAAATTGAGTCAAAAGCTTTTTTGAAATCAATAAAGCATGAGAAGACTTTGCCTTTGTTTTGGTCTCTTTGTTTGTCAATTAGGGTGTGCAAGGTGAATACGTGGTCTGTTGTACCATAATTAAGTAAAAACCCATTTGACATTTGCTCAGTACATTGTTTTCACTGAGGGAATGTATGATAATGATAATGCAGAGGATTTTCCCAAGCTTGCTGTTGATGCATATCCAACAGTATTTATTGGGGTCAAATTTGTCTCCACTTTTGTGTATTTGGGTGACCAGTCCTTGGTTCCAAATATTGGGGAAGATGCCAGAGATGAGGATGACGTTTAAGTATAACCAATTGATTAAGTATAACCAATTTAAATTTGTGGTCTGTATATTTTATCATTTAATTTAGGATACCATCAACACCACAGCCATTTTGGGGTTGGAGGGTATATTTTGTCCCGTAGTTCATTCAATGTAATTGAAGAATCCAGTGGGTTCTGGAAGTCTTTAATTGTTGATTCTAAGATTTGGATTTGATCATGTATCATTTCTATTTACAGTGCCTTGCGAAAGTATTCTTTGCAACCTTTTGCCACATTGCAACCTTTTGCCACATTTCAGGCTTCAAACATAAAGATATAAAACTGTATTTTTTTGTGAAGAATCAACAACAAGTGGGACACAATCATGAAGTGGAACAACATTTATTGGATATTTCAAACTTTTTTAACAAATCAAAAACTGAAAAATTGGGCGTGCAAAATTATTCAGCCCCTTTACTTTCAGTGCAGCAAACTCTCTCCAGAAGTTCAGTGAGGATCTCTGAATGATCCAATGTTGACCTAAATGACTAATGATGATAAATACAATCCACCTGTGTGTAATCAAGTCTCCGTATAAATGCACCTGCACTGTGATAGTCTCAGAGGTCCATTAGAAGCGCAGAGAGCATCATGAAGAACAAGGAACACACCAGGCAGGCCCGAGATACTGTTGTGAAGAAGTTTAAAGCCGGATTTGGATACAAAAAGATTTCCCAGGCTTTAAACATCCCAAGGAGCACTGTGCAAGCGATAATATTGAAATGGAAGGAGTATCAGACCACTGAAAAACTACCAAGACCTGGCCGTCCCTCTAAACTTTCAGCTCATACAAGGAGAAGACTGATCAGAGATGCAGTCAAGAGGCCCATGATCACTCTGGATGAACTGCAGAGATCTACAGCTGAGGTGGGAGACTCTGTCCATAGGACAACAATCAGTCGTATATTGCACAAATCTGGCCTTTATGGAAGAGTGGCAAGAAGAAAGCCATTTCTTAAAGATATCCATAAAAAGTGTTGTTTAAAGTTTGCCACAAGCCACCTGGGAGACACACCAAACATGTGGAAGAAGGTGCTCTGGTCAGATGAAACCAAAATTGAACTTTTTGGCAACAATGCAAAATGTTATGTTTGGCGTAAAAGCAACATAGCTCATCACCCTGAACACCCTGTCCCCACTGTCAAACATCGTGGTGGCAGCATCA
This sequence comes from Oncorhynchus kisutch, assembly GCF_002021735.2. NCBI lineage: Eukaryota > Metazoa > Chordata > Actinopteri > Salmoniformes > Salmonidae > Oncorhynchus > Oncorhynchus kisutch. The sequence goes on along the minus strand of NC_034176.2, from coordinate 27,893,760 downwards.
TAGTTTGGGCCTGCTTTTCTTCAGCAGGGACAGGGAAGATGGTTAAAATTGATGGGAAGATGGATGGAGCCAAATACAGGACCATTCTGGAAGAAAACCTGATGGAGTCTGCAAAAGACCTGAGACTGGGACGGAGATTTGTCTTCCAACAAGACAATGATCCAAAACATAAAGCAAAATCTACAATGGAATGGTTCAAAAATAAACATATCCAGGTGTTAGAATGGCCAAGTCAAAGTCCAGACCTGAATCCAATCGAGAATTTGTGGAAAGAACTGAAAACTGCTGTTCACAAATGCTCTCCATCCAACCTCACTGAGCTCAAGCTGTTTTGCAAGGAGGAATGGGAAAATTTTTCGGTCTCTCGATGTGCAAAACTGATAGAGACATACCCCAAGCGACTTACAGCTGTAATCGCAGCAAAAGGTGGCGCTACAAAGTATTAACTTAAGGGGGCTGAATAATTTTGCACGCCCAATTTTTCAGTTTTTGATTTGTTAGAAAAGTTTGAAATATCCAATAAATGTCGTTCCACTTCATGATTGTGTCCCACTTGTTGTTGATTCTTCACACAAAAATACAGTTTTATATCTGTATGTTTGAAGGCTGAAATGTGGCAAAAGGTCGCAAAGTTCAAGGGGGCCGAATACTTTCGCAAGGCACTGTATATGTTTATCCATACATCTCTGTTTTGGATGGATAACTCTTTGTGTTGTTTGTTTAGAGTGTTCCAATTTCCCCAGAAGTGGTTAGATTCTTGTCACGTTGTATAAATGATTGGAGACAGGCACAGGAATTCGTGATAAGGAGGTTTAATTCCCCACCCAAAATATACAACATGCCATGAAAAGGCATGGGGACAAAGCCCAAAACAAACACGTACAAAAACACAGGGATGTAACCTGAACAAAAGAGTTAAACCTCTAATAAAAACCTGCAATACAATACACGGGGCGAGACCCGCGATAACAATACACAGGATGAGAACTGTAATAACAAGTGCACAAAACACGAAATAACAAGCATAGGTACTCACAGACCAACAGACATGGGAACACTAACCGACAAAACAATGATGAACAGAGGGCACATATATACAATTACTATTCATGGGGAATGGGAACCAGGTGTGCGTAATGAAACAGTTCAGTGATGCCTTGAGGCCGGTGACGTAGACCTCTGGAGCTGGTGCGCGACTGAGCAGCAGTACCGGGGGAATCCGTGACAATTCTAGTGATTCTTCAATTACATTGAGCTGATTTCTGATGTGCTGTACCTTATTTTTCCGTAGTGTATTTCTGTATTGTTTTAGTGATTAACCATAGTGAAGGTGTAGGCTTAGGTTTTCTGGGTCTCTATGTTTTTGGTTGGATAGGTTTCTCAATTTATTTCTTAGCTTTTTACATTTTTCATCAAATCATTTGTCATTGCTGTTAATGTTCTTAGGTTGTCTGCTTGACATTTTTAGATTTGATAGGGAAGCTGAGAGGTCAAATACTGTATACTCTTTAGGCATTCTAATGCCTAGTTTACACCTTCACTATTACAGTGAAACATTTTTTCCAGGAATGTGTCTAAAAGGGATTGAATTTGCTGTTGCCTAATTGTTTTTTAGTAGGTTTATATAACAATTTCCTTCCATCCATAGCATTTTTTTATATTATGCAGATCCTTTGGCTTTGATGCCTTATGATTGAGTGTTGCTCTGTTCAAGTAAACTGTGATTTTGCTATGATCTGATAGGTGTGTCAGTGGGCCAACTGTGATCGCTCTGAGAGAATCTGGGTTGAGGTCAGTGACGATGTCATGTACAGTACTACTGCCGATGGATGAGCTGTAGGTGTACCTACTGTAAGAGTCCACACGAAGCCTACCATTGACTATGTACAGACCCAATGTGTGAAAGAGCTTCAGGAGTTGTGACCCGTTTGTGTTGGTTGTCTTGTCATAATTGTGTCTAGGGAGAATATTTTGGCGGGAATGTCCACCTCCATGTACAGTTGAAGTCGGAAGTTTACATCCACTTAAGTTGGAGTTATTAAAACTGGTTTTTCAACCACTCCACAATTTTCTTGTTAACAAACTATAGTTTTGGCAAGTCGGTTAGGACATCTACTTTGTGCATGACACAAGGAATTTTTCCAACAATTGTTTACAGACAGATTATTTCACTTATAATTCATTGTATCACAATTCCAGTGGGTCAGAAGATTACATACACTAAGTTGACTGTGCCTTTAAACAGCTTGGAAAATTCCAGAAAATGATGCCATAGCTTTAGAAGCTTCTTAGGCTAATTGACATAATTTGAGTCAATTGGAGGTGTACCTGTAGATGTATTTCAAGGCCTACCTTCAAACTCAGTGCCTCTTTGCTTGACATCATGGGCAAATCAAAAGAAATCAGCCAAGACCTCATTAAAAAAATTGTAGACCTCCACAAGTCTCGTTCGTCCTTGGGAGCAATTTCCATACACCTGAAGATACCACGTTCATTTGTACAAACAATAGTACGCAATATAAACACCATGGGACCACGCAACCGTCATGCCACTCAGGAAGAAGATGCATTATGTCTCCTAGAGATGAATGTACTTCGGTGCGAAAAGTGCTAATCAATCCCAGAACAACAGCAAAGGACCTTGTGAAGATGCTGGAGGAAACAGGTACAAAGTATCTATATCCACAGTAAAACTAGTCCTATATCAACATAACCTGAAAGGCCGCTCAGCAAGGAAGAAGCCACTGCTCCAAAACTGCCATAACATAGCCAGACTACGGTTTGCAACTGCACATGGGGACAAAGAGAGTACTTTTTGGAGAACTGTCCTCTGGTCTGATGAAATAGAAATAGAACTGTTTGGCCATAATGACCATCGTTATGTTTGGAGGAAAAAGGGGGAGGCTTGCAAGTCAAAGAACTCCATCCCAACCGTGAAGCATGGGGTGGCAGCATCATGTTGTGGGTGTGCTTTGCTGTAGGAGGGACTGGTGCACTTCACAAAATAGATGGCATCATGAGGATGGCCAATTGTGTGGCCATCTCAAGACATCAGTCAGGAAGTTAAAGCTTGGTCGCAAATGGGTCTTCCAAATGGACAATGACACCAAGCATACTTCCAAAGTTGTGGCAAAATGGCTTAATGATAACAGTCAAGGTATTGGAGTGGCCATCACAAAGCCCTGACCTCAATCCTATCGAAAATGTGTTGGCAGAACTAAAAAAAGCATGTGCAAGCAAGGAGGCCTACAAACCTGACTCAGTTACACCAGCTCTGTCAGGAGGAATGGGCCAAAATTCACCCAACTTATTGTGGGAAGCTTGTGGAAGGCTACCCAACACGTTTGACCCAAGTTAAACAATTTAAAGGCAATGCTACCAAATAATAATGTTGTGTATGTGAACTTCTGACCCACTGGGAATGTGATGAAAGAAATAAAAGCTGAAATAAATAATTCTCTCTACTATTATTCTGACATTTCACATTCTTAAAATAAAGTGGTGGTTCTAACTGATCTAAAACAGGGAATTTTTACAAGGAGTAAATGTCAGGAATGGTGAAAAACAGAGTTTAAATATATTTGGCTAAGGTGTATGTAAACTTCTGACTTCAACTGTAGGTGTTTGTCCCCCTGTGTGCTGAGAGTGTCAGGTTCTTGTCCAGTTCTGGCATTTAGGTCGTCACAGACCAGTACATGTCCCTGGACCTGGAAATGGTTGATCTCCCCCTCTAGGTTGGAGAATCTGTTAAAGTATGGGATTCTATCGGGGGGATATACACTTCCGTTCAAAAGTTTGGGGTCACTTAGAAATGTCCTTGTTTTTGAAAGAGAAGCCCACTTTTCGTCCATTAAAATCAAATTTATCAGAAATACAGTGTAGACATTGTTAATGTTGTAAATGACTATTGTAGCTGGAAACGGCAGATTTTTAATGGAATAAATACAGTATATACAGCTGAAGTCGGAAGTTTTCATACTAAAAAACTAATTTCATGTATGTTTTCATGGAAAACAAGGACATTTCTAAGTGACCCCAAACTTTTGAACGGCAGTGTAGGTAGCACACATGAGGCCATTTTTCTCTGTAGAGATCATTTCCATATGAATTTTCTAGCCCGGTGTAAAATGTTCCTGTTTTGACTAATTTAATAGAGTGGGTTAGGTTTGCTCTATACCAAATTAGCATACCCCTTGAGTCTCTTCCTTTTCACACCCGGTAGTTTGGTGGATTTGACTACCAACTCTTTTTAACCTAGAGGGCAACCCGTGGGTCAGTCTCCTCTATACCATGTTTCCTGTAGGATTACAATGTCTGTATTTTCAATTTATTTGATGAAGTCTGGGTTCCTGCTCTTTAGGCCAAAGGCAGATGCCTTCAGACCTCTCTCTTTCGCTCTCTCTCTCTCTTTCTGTCTGCTCACACTGCTATGCTTTATCTTGGCCAGGTCGCAGTTGCAAATGAGAACTTGTTCTCAACTAGCCTACCTGGTTAAATAAAGGTTAAAAAAAAATAAAAAAAATAATCTTCACACAACTAAATACAATTCAATTCAAAGAGCTTTATTGGCAGTTTACATATGTTTACATTGCCAACGCAAATGGAATAGACAGGTTGTGCTTACCTCCCTCTCAGCATAGTAGAAGAGGTCCTCATGCAGCTCCCCATCTGTGAGAGCAATAATAACACTTGCGGTACGGTATCCTATAAACAGACACAGAAACCTTTGATTCAGATCTAAATGCTTCCACAGAGCTATTCAAACAATAATAATAATAGACAAACAGATATACTTGAGAAATTAATATATGATGCAAGACGTACAACAGGAATAAATTGAAATATTTTTATTGACCTACACACCTTCAGAGTTTCCATAGTATATCTGCTCACTGGCCTGTAAAAGAGGAGGAATTGGATTGAAAAAGGACACTGGCTAAATCTGTCCTGTGAATAAAGCAACTATTCATACTGATACAGGTGCCATTTTGTCTCTGAACCATGGTCTTTGTTCTTGAGCCAGTGTGGAGATAGATTCCAGCTCAGAGCTCAGCTAAAAGCAGACAGCTCACCCTCTGGATGCCTTCGTGCATAAAGGTGTCTCCACCTGGAAGTACCCTCTGGAGCTCCTCCAGACCTTTTCGAATCTGCTCCCTGAGCAAGCAGACCAAAAGACTGATGAGAGGGCAGTTCATACTCATCATGTATCACCCCTCACCCTGCAGAAGTACCTATCTCATTGATATAACTGCAGCTATAAAGCTATGAAAATCGTAAATTGCAAGACCTTAAAGAAGATGTAGCTATAGGTATTGATGTAAATAGAGTCATCATAGTGATACATGTGGTTGATATGCTACTATTAAATCACACTGCCAAACTAAAACATTGGGTACAGCATTAAACCTCGTGCATGCATGCACATAATCTTGAATGACAAGTAAGTCGCTTTAAGCCCCAAAAAATAGAACTGTGAATTAATATTTAACAGATTTGATTTTTTACAGTTTTCTTGTGAAATTCAGTCTTCTTTGTAAACTAAAAGCAGACAGACAGACAGATATGAAATGACAAAGACAATTGTTTTTAATAAGCACAGAAACAATCTATTTATTGAAGTGGCATTCCATTTCAGAGAGTAGTGATGGGCTTTGTGTGTGCTTCAGGTTTTAAGAGATCAAGCTTAGATTTAGGGATCTATTGCCACAGGACACTGTCCAGCAGAGAGTAAGGAAATGAGTCTTGTGTAAAATGAGATAGCAGGAAGACCATAAACATTTAAAAAGTTTCAGTGCCTGTGTGGAAACTGCCTGAAGAAAGATTAGACACATATGCAACACATTATATATTATAAGCCACATGCTGAAGCATACCGTTTGCCAAAGGATTGACAGCATTGTCAGTTGAGCTCAATGTGAGGGTATTGTGATTTTTCTCTAATTCAATTTAACAAGTCCTGCATGTTTATCTGGTTTCTGTGTTCTTGATAATCAACTCAGTTCAGAATCAGCAAATAGCTGACATCTTGTGCAGACGTAATACCCAAATCCTAAGAAAAAAAAAGATTGTTCCCTTACCTGTCCTCTGTAAGCCGCATCAAAATCTGTCCCTCAGTAGAGAACACAATGAAGGACATGCGCAGCTGTGGACTGGAGAGAAATGAACAATACCCAGACCATTTATATTACTGTTCTCTCTGTTGTCATTTCACTAACAATCACAACAAGCAATGAAATACATCATACCCACACCATGTGTGGTTAATGGTTAATATTTGTGTTTATATTGAATTTATCTAAAGTTTATATTCATTACAGGGTATTTCAACAATGTGGGACAAAGTATTCTCACCTTGTGAACTTGTGAGCCAGATGTTCCACAAAGTGATAGATTTCAACCCAGTGGTGCTGCACACTCCCAGATCTGCGAAGTGAGATGACATGTTGATGAGGAGTTTGCATAACATAGTCTGGAGGAAATTGAGAGGTTAAGGTACCGGATTGTGAAAGGGAGTCAGGGGGGGTCGAATTGTACTTTATCTGTAGAAAGGCAGCATTTTCACTATTGTGTGGATACTTCTCTACAGTCAGAGTGTTTGACGTAAAGGCTTGAATGTGCATCAAATATGCACACCAAGCTTTTGCACTTCCTACAATATTTTCTGTAATCAACTAACAGAAAGCATATTTCTACTTAACTTTGTGCTACTTCTTCTGCACATCATGCTGTATCCCCACCTAGTGTACACACTTCATCCTATCCAACCATTACAGTTTGGGATGATGTTTATCTTGGCTGCATGCAGTCTTTCCCTCCCTGTGTGTAATTGTTATACAGTTCCTCAAGCTGTCTGGCTTCACTACTGTAGCAACACTGCGGCCTGTATGCTCTTCCTACCAGAAAATAGCTTCGGAAGCACACATTCCATTTGAACACGTAACCTTGGTTGAAGGGCAACAGTGTACAGTAGTGTATAACTCTGATTGATTTATTAGATAGTTGCCATCTTTGGACTGCCCCAACGATATCATACTGATGCAGAGCAGTGACATCATTCTTCTCAGATTACTTTCAATGTTTTTATAATGAAGCCCCAGTAATGATCTTAGTGTTATTTGAGTCAGGAAAATGATCAGTCATAATACCTGCAGTACCGGTCAACAGTTTTTCTTTATTTCTTTTACTATTTTCTACATTGTAGAATAGTAAAGAAGACATCAACACTATGAAATAACACATATAGAATCATGTAGTAACCAAATAAAGTGTTTTGGAAGACTCTGAAGAATCTTATATTTGAGATTCTTCAAAGTTGCCTTGATGACAGCTTTCCACACTCTTGGCATTCTCTCAACCAGCTTCATGAGGTAGTCACCTGGAATGCATGTGAATTAACAGGTGTGCCTTGTTAAAAGTTAATTTGTGGAATTTCTTTCCTTCTTAATGCGTTTGAGCCAATCAGTTGTGTTGTGACAAGGTAGGGTGGTATACAGAAGATAGCCCTATTTGGTAAAATACCAAGTCCATATTATGGTAAGAACAGCTCAAATAAGCAAAGAGAAACGACAGTCCATCATTACTTTAAGACATGAATGTCAGTCAATCTGGAACATTTCAAGAACTTTGAAAGTTTTTCAATTGCAGTCACAAAAACCATCAAGCGCTATGATGAAACTGGCTCTCATGAGGACCGTCACTTGAAAGAAGACCCAGAGTTACCTTTGCTGCAGAGGATAAGTTCATTAGAGCCTTCATTACCAGCCTCAGAAATTGCAGCCCAAATAAATGTTTCACAGAGTTCAAGTAACAGACACATCTCAACATCAACTGTTCAGAGTAGACTGTGTGAATCAGGCCTTCATTCCATCTGGGTTGTGCCGTGGCGGAGATCTTTGTGGGCTATACTCGGCCTTGTCTCAGGGTGGTAAGTTGGTGGTTGAAGATATCCCTCTAGTGGTGTGGAGGCTGTGCTTTGGCAAAGTGGGTGGGGTTATATCCTGCCTGTTAGGCCCTGTTCGGGGGTATCGTCGGATGGGGCCACAGTGTCTCTCGACCCCTCCCGTCTCAGCCTCCAGTATTTATGCTGTAGTAGTTTATGTGTCGGGGGCTAGGGTCAGTCTTAAATCTGGAGTATTTCTCCTGTCTTATCCGGTGTCCTGTGTGAATTTAAGTATGCTCTCTCTAATTCTCTCTTGCTTTCTTTCTTTCTCTCTGAGGACCTGAGCCCTAGGACCATGACCCGGGACTGCCTGTCTTGATGACAGCTGACCCCAGTCCACCTGGCCGTGCTGCTGCTCCGGTTTCAGCTGTTCTGCCTGCGGCTGTGGAGCCCTGACCTGTTCACCGGACGTGCTACCTGTCCCAGACCTGCTGTTTTCAACTCTCTAGAGACAGCAGGAGAGGTAGAGATACTCTGAATGACCGGCTATGAAAAGCCAAATGACATTTACTCCTGAGGTACTGACCTGTTGCACCCTCGACATCCACTGTGATTATTATTATTTGACCCTGATGGTCATCTAGGAACATTTGAACATCTTGGCCATGTTCTGTTTTAATCTCCACCCGGCACAATCAGAAGAGTACTGGCTACCCCTCATAGCCTGGTTCCTCTCTAGGTTTCTTCCTAGGTTCTGGCCTTTCTAGGGTGTTTTTCCTATCCTCCGTGCTTCTACACCTGCATTGCTTGCTGTTTTGGGTTTTAGGCTGGGTTTCTGTACAGCACTTTGAGATATCAGCTGATGTAAGAAGGGCTTTATAAATACATTTATTTGATTTGATTCATGGTCGAATTGCTGCAAAGAAACCACCACTAAAGGACACCAATAAGAAGAAGAGACTTGCTTGGGCCAAGAAACACAAGCAATGGACATTAGACCGGTGGAAATCTGTCCTTTGGTCTGAGTCCAAATTTGAGATTTTTGGTTCCAACCGCCGTGTCTTTGTGAAATGCAGAGTAGGTGAAAGGATTATCACCCCATGTGTAGTTCCTACCATGAAGCATGGAGGAGGAGGTGTGATGGTGTGGGGGTGCTTTGCTGGTGACACTGTCTGTGATTTATTTAATATTCAAGGCACACTTGACCAGCATTGCTACCACAGCATTCTGCGGCGATACGCCATCCCATCTGGTTTGTACTTAGTGGTACTATCATCTGTTTTTCAACAAAACAATGACCCAACAGACCTCCAGGCTGTGTAAGGGCTATTTGACCAAGAAGGAGGGTGATGGAGTGCTGCATCAGATGACCTGACCTCCACAATCACCCGACCTAACCCAATTGAGATGGGTTGGGATGAGTTGGACCACAGAGTGAAGGAAAGGCAGCCAACAAGTGCTCAGCATATGTGGGATCTCCTTCAAGACTGTTGGAAAAGCATTCCATGTGAAGTTGGATGAGAGAATTGCAAGAGTGTGCTTAGCTGTTATCAAGGCAAAGGGTGGCTACTTTGAAGAATCTCAAATATAAAATATATTTTGATTTGCTTAACACTTTTTTCATTACGACATGATTCCATATGTGTTATTTCATAGTTTTGATGTCATCACTATTATTCTACAATGTCGAAAATAGTAGAAATGAAACTTTTGGCTGGTACTGTACATGTCAATGTCTTTGTAATGCAGCCCCAGTAATGAACTCAGTGTTTTTGGAGTCAGGTAAATGATCGGTCATTATGTGTTTTTGAAGTCAGGTAAATTATCAGTCATTATGTGTTATTGAAGTCAGGTAAATTATCAGTCATTATGTGTTATTGAAGTCAGGTAAATTATCAGTCATTATGCCTACATGCCCGAGTGACTGTGTATTTTAAATTAGGCCAGTCTGACGGGGCTGTAGCAATGTACGGTTGCTCTACGTCACTATGTATGAATTGCTGACAAAATGAGACGCATACTGTTTCTTTTCATTTCATTACAGTGCATGGATTTTTCTCGATTCATTACAGTTACACACAGTTATTAACTTAAAGGTCCAATGCAGCCATTTTTATCTCAAGATCAAATCATGTCAGGGTACCTTAGTGTGATTGTTTTAAATTCAAATGGTCAAAAATACATGAAAATAGCTTTCCAGCTAGCACATAATGTTCTGAGAACCATATGTTTCTTAGAGCTTGGTGAGAACGTGGTTGCCCTGTCGTTATTTTGCAAACAACTGTAATGGAATTTTAATGTTTGTGCTTTTCTTGTAACAAATGTATGTGTTCTATTTATGTGCTGTTATATAAACCAATTTCTGTGTTCATGCTAGTGGCTGACTGAACGAATCCCCACTATCAGTCGCTGCAATTTGGCAGTACGCCCAGACCTTGTTTTGAGAACGAGAACGAAAGATCTCAGTTTCAAGGTCTTAGCTTATAGAGAAGAAGCCTCACGCGTTCTGACTCCTAGAGATGAACATACTTTGGTGCGAAAAGTACAAAGGACCTTATGAAGATGGTGGAGGAAACAGGTACCAAAGTATCCACAGGAAAAACTAGTCCTATATCGACAACCTGAAAGGCCGCTCAGCAAGGAAGAAGCCACTGCTCCAAAACTACCATAAGAAAGCCAACGTACGGTTTGCAACTGCACATGGGGACAAAGATCGTACATTTTGGAGAAATATTCTCTGGTCTGATGAAACAAAAATAGAACTGTTCGGCCATAATGATCATCATTATGTTTGGAGGAAAAAGGGGGATGCTTGCAAGCTGATGAACACCATCCCAACCGTGAAGGACAGGGGTGGCAGCATCATGTTGTGGGGGTGCTTTGCTGTAGGAGGGACTGGTGCACTTCACAAAATAGATGGCATCATGAGGCTGGAAAATTATGTGGATATATTGAAGCAATGTCTCAAGACATCAGTCAGGAAGTTAAAGCTTGGTCGCAAATGAGTCTTCCAAATTGACAATGACCCCAAGCATACTTCCAAAGTTGTGGCAAAAAGGACAACAAGGTCAAGGTATTGGAGTGGCCATCACAAAGACTTGACCTCAACCCTATAGCAAATTTGTGGGCAGAACTGAAAAAGCGTGTGCGAGCAAGGAGGCCTACAAACCTGACTCAGTTACACCCGCTTTGTCAGGAGGCTGACAATAAACATGATTCATTTTAGATCAACTTCAAGAGTCCCTGTGTAAGTATTTCCATTACTCAACCTTCCCACAACTTTCTGGGAATGGTGCAGGATAATTGAGCACTTTGGAACATTTTGAGCACTTTTAAGGAACTTAAAACATTTTTGGGGGTGGTATTATTACTTTAAAAGAAAGTTTCCTAAATGCAAATATGTTTGCATTTCATTTCAATTTTGATAATGTTCTTGGAACATTCTCCAACTTGTCTGACATTGGGAATTTCAATACTTCAGCATGTTTCCTCCAGGTTTCCTCATGGTTCTTTTTCAAATACTGTCCTTAAATTGTTCCAAGAATGTTTCTTAACAATGTTCTTCTGTTGGAATTTCAGTACCTCAGCATAAAGTTTCCTACAGGTTTGGGAGGGTCCAGCCTTCCATTAAGATTAGAAACTTGGTCTGGTTTAGTCTTAACCATATGGATGTGGTAACACATCATTCCAAGATCAAAAGACCTATCCAGGGCCCTCAAAATAAAGATAATTGATTATCAGGAGTCTGGGAGGGGGTTAGAAATAAATTTCCAAGCAATTCAAAATGCATCATTCCACTGTCCAACGGTCATCTACAAATGGAGAAAATTTCAGGCCACTGGCAATCTACCTAGGACAGGTCATCCCACCAAATTCAGCCCAAGAGCTGACCAAAAGATGTCATAGAAAAACACAGGGTAACATGAAGGGATCGACATGCCTCTCTTACCACAAACAATGTGCATGAGTCAACTGTCGGAAAGGGACTTGGCCTACATGGGAGGTCAGGAAGGAAGAAGCCTCTGCTCTCAAAAAATAATACCAAGACACGACTGACGTTTGCCAGACAACACCTGGGTAAAGACTGAAACTACTGGAGCAATGTGCTCGGCACAGATGAGTCAAAAGGGTAGTTGTTTAGCCACAATGCCAGATGCCATGTTTGGCGAAAACAAAATACTGCCTTCGAACAGAAGAACCTCATACCAACCATAAAGAATGGAGGCGGTGTCATTATGGTTTGGGGCTGCTTTGCTGCCTCGGGGCCTGGCCAACTTGCCATCATTGAGTCAACCATGATGTCAACATTGTACCAGAGAATTCTTGAGGAAAAGGTGAGGCCATCTGTCAAATAGATTAAGCTGAACCGAACATGGATATTGCAACAGGACAATGATCCAAAACACAAAAGCAAAGCTTCAACAGAATTGTTCAAAAATAATAAATGGAGGGTTATGGAATGGCCGAGTCAAAGCCCAGATCTCAATCCTGTCAAAATTATATGGGGAGACTTGCATGCAAGAAAGCCCTTAAATATGACAGTTGAAGCAGTACTGTAAAGAATAGGAAACATTTTGAGAGTCGATGTAAGAGACTGATACAGTTCCAAGAAATGTCTACATTGAGTTATTTCAGCCAAAGGGGGCAACAAGCTATTGAAGCTAAGGGTGCACTTGTTTTTTCCGCAGTATGGAATTGCATTTCTGTAGATTTGATGAATGAATGATTGCAAAGTATAATCTTTCAGTGTCATTTGTTAAATTCGTTTTCCTTTATCTGTCAATAGTGTTGAAGTGAAGATTACATAGCCACCTGTCCAAATATGTAGAAAAAAATACAACTTTCCAGGGAGTGTACTTGCTTTTTCACATGACTGTATTTAAAGTCATGTTCTCAAATTGTTAAGAGGATATTAAGACCACTTTAGTAACATTCTAAGTATGTTATTTTAAAATATTATTTGAAAGCGTATACATTCCATTCTCGGCATCAACAAAACTCTCTATCCTCTATTTTGTTAAGTGTGTTCAGGTGTGTTGGCCTCCCCCATGAATTGGCCACACCTGATCTTAATTAGTGCTTGTTTCCATCCTGTTGGCACAGTGTACTAAGTCCATGGATAGAGAAAAGAGATTATCAGTTTGAATCTCACTGATGGCGTATCACAATAAAAAAAAATGTGTTTGCATGATTAATTTCCATGTGTTTTATCTGTGCTTGGAATTTAAAAGGGTTAACCCAATTTAAGCTAGCAGTTTTATTAACAGTCTTATTGAAACATTCCGGGAACATTTTTAAGGAAGTTATTAAAAAAAACTTCCAAATAATCTATAATTTCTGTTCTCAGATTGTTCATAAAACCTCACAGGAAAACGGTCAAGGAACCAGAGTATAACGTTCTCAGAACCTCCCTACAACCTAATTTTTTTTTTTTTTATCAGAAAAGGCTATATTTTCACTTCCGTTCCCAAAACCAAAAACGTGTGTTCACACAACATCCAAGGAACTAAATGTGCTAGCTGGGTTCTTAGCAAAGAGCAATTTCTCAAGCAATAATTTTGCTAGGACTGTCTGGTAGTGGTCTGAGTTGGGAGGGGAAAACTGAAAACTAGCTGTTATTGGCAGACAGGTTTGGAACTCTTTCTTTTTGGTCTCTTAGTGTAATTTACCGCCTGATAATGTCACCAGGCAGGCCAAAACTCCATCCCACCAAAACAGGCTGAAATTTCAGGCAGTCTTTTCAAGCAGTTTACACTAAAAAGGAATTATCATAATATCACAGTAGTATTATTCCAAACTCATAGTGTGTAAATGTATATAAAAACATGAAAATCACATTTTTGACTGCAAATGATCATAGAGAAGAAAACTCACAAAACATTTCTCACCATCAAATTGCCAGACGGTAGGTTAGATACTCTTTCATTCTGTCTGTGTGTTTGTCATTGTTTTAATTCCTGTCTTTACTCCTCTCTTCTTATTTCACTGCCCTATTATCTCTTTTTCCATTGTTAACAGGATACAAGTCTCAGCACAGACAGCGCAGCCAAAAGGCTGAAACACTGAAACATCTGGACCTAATGGAAAAAGGGTTCTGCAGACACAGAGGAGTCATGAACAGACAGAGAATGAAGGACAGTTGGTGAAAAGGGGAGGGATATCAATTCAAACAAAGGAAGAGCAGGTAGAAAAGCGCAGCAGAGGAATGACTACAACAGAATTAGGGGGACAGCAAGTACAAATCCAAGCGAATGCACAGAGTAACAGTGCTGGGTGTCTAATATTCTTGTTGTATTCACATGTATTCTTCTGTTAGCTAAAACAATGTGCACACACACACACAGCAGTAGGTAGTGTATGTAAATGTTCATCATACTCTCTACATCTGTCTTTTGGATCCTACAATTCCATATCTGTCTGAAGTTCCACTTAGCTAAATGTTGTGCCACCACAGAAATGTCTGCCTAGAGTTGGCATTCTGATTTAAAGGGAAAATTGAAAATCAATCATCCAAGAGTAAGAGACTTTTTAAACAATTGAAGAGGGAAAGGCAGGCCCAAATGAAAGAGGAAGAAGCTGAAGCCTGCTCTTCCACATTAGACAGATAATCATCCAAACAATAAGTTATAGTTTTAAAGTATTGAAGTCCAGAAGGTAGCACCATCTATTAGAACCAGATGACGCTCCATTTGTTTACCCAATAATTAGGTCTGTCTCGTCTTTGCTCACAATAATCAGGCCTTTTTAGTGGGGGTTAAGGAAACCAATATGTAATTTGGGTGAACTAACACTACTGTAGAAGTGACAGGGAAACTCCACTGAATTTGATAACCTCAGAGTAGCATAAATGATTGATACAATCCAATGATTGTAGTTGGATTAGCTAAATTCAGCCTCTTTGCCCAACTGTAGTAAAGCATGGAGAATTTTTTGTTGTTCATTTGACTGTTGTGATTCAACTAGAGCTCAGCCTGCACAACTTATACATGTTTGCTGTATGTGACAGATGGAGTATCAAATGTGCCACTGTTCACCAGCAATCCAGATCTATCATGGAACATAAAGGGTGGCCTGAGAACTTTACAAGAAAGCATCTGCTCACGTCATTCATCCCGGCCCAAAGGGGAATTCCACTGGCCTTTTACCCATGCTTACCAAAAATTCACAAGAGACAAATACAGATAGTTGGACCAAATGCTCGATCATTGTCCAACCATCATACTCACCTTGTATAAGATACTGGTTGTCAAAGATACAGGTGTCAGGATAGTGTATTGGAGGCGAAGTCAAGTGCAGGAGAGCAAATATTATGAACAGGCACACTTTTATTATAGTTCCAAAAACAAGAGCACTACATGAAACAAACAGACCATAAAAGTAGAACGCGTAAATTAACACTACCTAAAATGAAAACAATTACACACAAAACATGATGGGAAACAGAGGGTTAAATACAAGTAGCTTAATTGGGGAAATGTAAACCAGGTGTGTATGGAAACAAGACAAGACAAATGGATATATGAAAAATGGAGCGGCGATGGCTAGAAAGCCGGTGATATCGATCGCCGAACGTCGCCCGAACAAGGAGAGGGGCTGACTTCAGCAGAAGTCGTGACAACAGGAACCCAAAAAATATGTTTTCCCAATTAGGTTATATTACATTTCTAGTCCGACTGCATTCAACATTGTATAAAGTATACATAAATATAGCAATTATGTAATATCAGATTGCTTATTTGATACGTGTAATAACCATTGAGAAATGGCATTATTACCAGCATATGGCAAAATAAAATGTAAATTGCTGCATATGGCCCCAGGGGGCATGATAATAACAATAACATTCCTGAATGTGTCTAAGTATGACATCATGACAGATTTTGAAAACACTGAGACTGGCAACGACAGATGTGACAACGAGATGTTTCTGCAAATTAAACATTAATTGTGCTTTGGTAAAATATGAAATAAGATGGTCACTATCTACCTACCCTTAAAGTCGAAGTTCACAGATTTTACAAGGTGCACTCAACAACCAACAGTTCCCCAACTGAACTCTGCCACCAATAGACATGACAAGCAGCAAAGGTGAGGTGGAAATAGGTTGAATGACAAACTCACTTGTCCAGAACGAAGTAGAGGTCAAAGCCCCCGAAGCAGGATGGTTCACCCTGACCTCTGTCCTGGTTGTGCCAAGCGTTACCAGCTGTCAGCACCACCAGCGCACTTACAGCACCAAGCAGCACTGGTAACCAGGAGCCTCTGCACCCATATAAATACATTATTCCAGTTTGGAGGAGCTATTTCACGTGAGAGGAAGATTAACACCACCTTGGAAAACAAGTAGAGAAAAAAGGATTCCTTATTTCTGTATCTTCATCCAATATTCTTCAGCATTGGACATAACTAATCCAAAAGGGTGAAGTGGAAGGCAGAGAATGCACTGATGCTATGAATCCAGTCTGTCTCAATTGAGTCAGGAGGCTCTCATCACTGGCTCGGGGACAAGCACAGGCTACACACACATGCACTGAGCCTCACAGCAGCACACTCCTCTTATCTCGCCTTTTTCTTTTGCCCTTTTCATACTGTTGGGAAGTAGGACAGTGGAAGTGTATTCCAGGCAGCTCCAGAGAAACCTATGTAATTGTGTCTAACTTAAAGCCTCCTTCCACGACTCCCTGACTTTCTTTTCCTTTTTTCTCATGGTTGAGGCAATAATGAAGACAGAGGTGAGAGAAAGACAAACTATCCCCTTCTACTGCCATCTAGTGGTGTCAATCACTACCAGGAGCTCATAAGATCAAATCAAATCAAATTGTATTTGACACATGCACTAAATACAACAGGTGTAGACTTTACCATTAAATGTTTAGTGTTAAGTCTACAACTGTTGTATTCGGTGCATGTGACAAATACAGTTTTATTTGATATTCTCCTGGTATGGAACCTTTTCATACTGACTGTCACCACTAGATGGCTTGTTTGTCTTTCTGAGAGTTTCAGTCTGTTTACCTGAGGAGTGAGTTTACTATAAACCAGCATAAATATACTGATTTTAACTTTCTAATGTGTAGAAAGATAACCTTGAAATGGGAATGGTCTAATTGATTTAACAAACGAAAAGACATTTAATAAATCATCAAATCAATTGTTATTTCTGGTTGCTATGTAGTAAACCCCTCTAAACTTCAAACCTGTTACATTCCATTTCTTCTGCATTGGGAATAGATTAACTAAAAATATCATAACCACAAAACAAATATGTCAATGACCTGAAACAAACACTGTCAGTAAATGTTGTGTAAACTTTTGGGGAAATTTGAATGAAAGCCTGCAAATAGCCATTTTAAGTCGTTTATTTACTGGCTTAAACTAGACTAAAAACTCTCTCACATCTTTGTGTATTGATATTTTTTTATCAAAGTTAGCTGGCTAACTCATTGATTATGCTTTGTAGTAAACCCCCCTGACTTCAAACCTGTTACGTTCAGTTTCTTCTTAATTGGGAATAGATTAACTAAACATTTCATAACCACAAAACAAATAAGTCAATGACCTGAAACAAACACTGTCAGTAAATGGTGTGTGTGGACTTAAGGGGGACATCTGAATTTAAGGTCCATTATGCAACGGTGCAACACTGCAAATAGCCATTTTAAGTTGTTTATTTACTGGCTTAAACTAGACCTTACAAAAACACTCTCACATCTTTGTGTATTGATATTTTTCTGGCAGTAAATGGCATTTAACATCTATCATGACGTTCTTGAAGTAAATAAAGTATGGACACCCTAAGGTGAGGTGCTGAGTAACAGAGGATGATCTTTACAAATGAAACAGAAAGTTGCACACTAACACGTATCTTTATTTTTAATTCGTATCATGATGTTTTTAACATTTCATTTCAACCAACCCAATTCGTCAGACACCAGAACATTCACATTTGACACAAAGTAAGCTGACAACATATTTTATTCATTGTATACTGAGAACACAGCGAAGTAAACAATTCACTTCCCCACAGAGGCGAAGATAGGGCATGAAATGGAGGGATCCCTCTTCTTAACCACCTTGAATTCACATGCCTTTTGGTCCCACTCCTTCATGCAATCAACAGGAAAATCTACAGGAGTTGTATACCTGCAATCAAACAATCAACAAATATGTTTGTTGTGTAAATCAATAGAATTTCACTCATCCAGTCTATTAATAAACCCCTGAGAAACCGTGTGTGGATATTTTGAGAAGATAACAATGGGCAGTATATTCTTTCAGTGTGATAGATACAGACTGGGAAGGCTGAGGGCTACATAGACCATGCATTTTGTAGGTGATAGTATAAAGTTGTACCCCGAGCAGCATGAATTACAAGTGCAGTCCATGCAATCACTGTTCCTCCAGCTGGAACCAATAGGATGCCATGTCTCATCTTTGTCATCACGACAATGGGTGATCTTGCCTAAACAAGAAAATAGTATAGCATACTGTATATGTTTATTGCCTTTTTCAATGTACATGTGTATTTGATGTAGCCTGCGCATCATTCTTTTTAGCCAACATTCCACTCCTTAGCAATCCTGTTATTTGCAAAGAGACTGGCCTTTCTTTAATCTTCAAATATCACCATTCTGTCATTAATGAGCTCGAGGAGATCAGGGGATTTGATTCTGATTTGGTAACCCCCATAGCTATCATCAATCATAAAGTTATGCAAATTGGAACTCTATCTCTATTTTTCTCCACAGATGGATGTTCCAGTGTTGGTGTATGGTTGCTAAGCAACCATTTTTGTTGTCCAGACAAAAACCAGTCTATCAAAAATTGCTAGCTCAAGTCTAAATTCTCAAACGGAATATACTGAACACAAATATAAACGCAACATATGAAGTGTTGGTCCCATGTTTCCTGAGCTGAATTAAAAGATCCCAGGAATTTTCTATAAGCACAAAAGCTAATTTCTCTCCAATTTTGTGCACAAATCTGTTTACATCCCTGGTAATGAGAATTTCTCATTTGCCAAAATAATCCATCACCTGACAGGTGTAGCATGTCAAGAAGTTGATTAAACAGCATGATCATTACACAGGTGCACCTTGTGCTGGGGACAATAAAAGGCCCCTCTACAAGGTGCAGTTCTGTCACAACAAAATGCCACAGATGTCTCAAGTTTTGAGGGAGCATGCTATTGGCATGCTGACTGCAGTAATGTCCTACAGAGCTGTTGCCAGATAATTGAAGGTTAATTTCTCTACCAGGCCGTATGCTGCATCAGATGACCTGGCCTCCACAATCACACAACCTCAACCCAATTGAGATGGTTTGGGATGAGTTGGACCACAAAGGGAAGGAAAAGCAGCCAACAAGTGCTCAGCATATGTGGGAACTCCTTCAAGACTGTTGGAAAAGCATTCCAGGTGAAGCTGGTTGAGAGAATGCCAAGAGTGTGCAAATCTGTCATCAAGGCAAAGGGTGGCTACTTTTAAGAATACACATTTTTGGTTACAACATGATTCCATATGTGTTATTTCATAGTTTTGATGGCTTCAGTATTATTCTACAATGTAGAAAAAAAATAAAAAAAATAATGAAAAACCCTTGAATGAGTAGGTATGTCCAAACTTAGACTTGTACTGTATATTTTAACTTACTAAACTTACTATTGAAAGTAAGAATAATAGAATACACCAGGTGTCATTTCGAAATTTAGTTGTGTATTAGCACTTTTTGTCTTGTTATTTCAGTCACAGACAGTCACTCAATTAGCCATGTCAGCTAACAATTTTTAGATTGGTAGTTAGTCTAATCAGCCATCTTAACTTGTAGTAATCATGGCCAAATCCCGACTGGGGACGCATTGATTTTGTTAGTCATTTTCACTCAGATATCATATTAACATGGATACAAAATGTGTAGAATTGCAGGAAATTATCTTTGAAACTGCTAAAAATGCTCTCAACCCCCAGAAAATGTGTTGTAAAACTGAAAAAAAATTATCTCTGCCCAATTGCAAAATTTGTATAATTGCATTGTTATAAAATTGCTATTTTTTTTTCTCCCACACATGGTAAAATGTGTAGAATTTTAGAAAACGTACTTTATTCCCCATGGCAAAATGTGTAGAGTTGCAGGAAATTTGCTTTAAAAACCCCAAAAGGCTAAGCCTCAAAATACAACAACTTGCTTAGCTAACCGCTAAATGTTTATTTTATTTTATTTGTTATAATTCTAATTCTATTTTTGAGGCTCCACATGTTGTCATGGAATATATGAATGTTATTTCCAACAACCAAATAGCAACTCTGTCGGAAATCCAGCTGCATATTGAACGTTGAGATTGTCGAAAGGCCAGTCTCTTTGGCAAATAACAGGAGTGGAATGTTAGCTAAAAAGACTGGTAACCAGACTATATATATTGTGTGTGTGCATGTGTATGTGAGTGAGAGGGGGTGGGGGGTAATAGTATTTTTCTTTACCTGGCTTCGAGGTCATAGGCTTCACGTAGCAAAAAGCATGGAACAGTGGAAGCAGCACACACAGGATTAAGGCTAGAGCCAAGGACTTCTTCACAGGGAGAAGAGAGGGAAACACATGTTACTGAGGGGAATAAACAGCCATTGGCCTAGCGTTGAACCTTCAAAACAATTCTAGATAAACAACTATCAAAACCAAACTGATACATTTCTACATTTTGAGCTTATCATTGACCCTACCCTAGGTTATAAAATAACGTAATATTTGTACAATGCCCTCCTCTACTATGTAATTTAAATCCACCATCCATTCTGACTTAAAACACATATGTGGGGGTGTTCAGAATATTCATTTTGCCAGCATGATTTATTATGTCCACATTGTGATAAAATTATAAAATGTGCAACTGAAACCCCATCACCTATTTGTCATTAGGAGTTAGAACAAGAACACAGCTTCATCAAGGACGGTTCCAGCTCCTCCAAATTCCTACTAACTTGTACATATCATGCCAAATTTTAAGAAACTTACCATGATTCACAAGAATGTAGACTGGATACTAAGGTAATTCTAGGGATCTTTCAGGGTAGAGAACTTCACAGGCTTGTGGGTCTTTTGGAAGTAGCTTACCTTTGGAAATCAACAAGGGCTGGGTCAAATACTGTCAGTAAATGGTGCACGTGACTTTCGGTAAATCAGAATTTAAGGTCCTCTACGCAACAAAGCAACGTGTAAGTAGCTCTTAGTGTGTATGATATTCAGTTGTAAAATTAATTCAGAGAAAAAAATATTTAAAAATATATAATTTATTGGACATTTTGAAGCTATGAAGTTCCTTGTTTACTGGCTCAACCCAGACTTTACAAACACACACAAACGTTTTGTTCTTCTATCCTCACGGGGACCTAAAATGTATTTCCGTTCAAACTTCTACTCATATTAATCCTAAACCTAACCCTTACCCTAATCTTAACCCCTAACCCTAAACCTAACTCCTAACCCTAGCCCTGAACCTAACAAAGCATGTTTACTCTTTTGTTTACTCTTTCCTCGTCCCCACCCCTTTATTTAATTCTAAAGGTGGGCTACTTCCAAAATACCCATTATTTAAAAGCATGTACTTCCCTACAAGAACTCCAGTAGAATTACATTACAATCCAGTCTACATTGGTGTGAATCATGGTAGGTAATTTTGCATGTTACGTTTTCAGGATATTGAAGGTGAAGGCCTTATATATTTGGTTGATTTTCCATGATATGTAACAACACCAGAAGCTGTGTTCCTGCTAATTTACTGTAATTTACTGTAACTCCAGTAACATACAGTGCATTAGGGAAGTATTCAGACCCCTTGAGTTTTTTTTAACATAAGTATTCAGACCCTTTATTCAGTATTTTGTTGAAGCACATTTGGCAACGATTACAGCAACGGGTCTTCTTGGGTATGACGGTACAATCTTGGCACAACTGTATTTGGGGTTTTTCCCATTCTCTGCAGATCCTCTCAAGCTCTCTTAGGTTGATGGGGAGCGTTGCTGCACAGCTATTTTCAGGTCTCTCCAGAGATGTTCGATCGGGTTCAAGTCCGGGCTCTATCTGGGCCACTCAAGGACATTCAGACTTGTCCTGAAGCCACTCCTGCGTTGTCTTGGCTGTGTGCTTGGGGTCGTTGTCCTCTTAGAAGATGAACCATCGCCCCAGTCTGAGCGCTCTGGAGCAGGTTTTCATCAAGGATCTCTCTGTACTTTGCTCTGTTCATATTTCCCTCGACCCTGACTAGTCTCCCAGTCCATGCCACTGAAAAACATCCCCACAGCATGATGCTGCCACCACCATGGTTCACCGTAGGGATGGGGCCTGGTTTCCTCCAGACGTGACACTTGAAATTCAGGCCAAAGAGTTTAATCTTGGGTTCATCAAACCAGAGAATCTTGTTTCTTTAGGTGTCTTTTGGCAAACTCCAAGCAGGCTGTCATATGTATTTTACTGAAGAGTGGCTTCCATCTGCCCACTCAACCACAAAGGCCTGATTGGTGGAGTGCTGCAGAGATGGTTGTCCTTCTGGATGGTTCTCCCATCTCCACAGAGGAACTCTGGAGCTCTGTCAAAGTGAACATCGGGTTCTTGGTCACCTCCATTCCAGTGTTAATTGCTAAATTGTAATTATTTCGCCACTATGGTCTATTTATTGCCTTACCTCCTTACTTCATTTGCACACACTGTATACAGATTGTCTATTGTGTTGTTGACTGTATGTTTGTTTTATCCCATGTGTAACTCTGTGTTGTTTTTTTGTCACACTGCTTTGCTTTATCTTGGCCAGGTCACAGTTGTAAATGAGAACTTGTTCTCAACTTGCCTACATGGTAAAATAAAGGTAAAATAAATAAATAAATAAATAAGAATTAGAAATAAAAGTGACAAGTAATTATAGAGCAGCAGTAAAGTAACAATAGCGAGACTATATACAGGTGGGTACCGGTACAGAGTCAATGTGCGAGGGCACTGGTTAGTTGAGGTAATATGTACATGTAGGTAGAGTTATTAAAGGGACTATGCATAGACGATAACAACATCGAGTAGCAGCAGTGTAAAAGAGGGGGAGAGGGGAGGGCAATGCAAATAGACTGGGTAGCTGTTTGATTAGATGTTCAGGAGTCTTATTGCTTTGGGGTAGAAGCTGTTTAGAAGCCTCTTGTACCTAGACTTGGCCTTCCGATACTGCTTGCCATGGTGTAGCAGAGATAACAGTCTATGACTAGGGTGTCTGGAGTCTTTGACAATTTTTAGGGCCTTCCTCTGACACCGCCTGGTATAGAGGTCCTGGATGGCAGGAAGCTTGGCCCCAGTGATGTACGGGGCCGTTCTCTCTACCCTCTGTAGTGCCTTGCGGTCGGAGGCCAAGCAGTTGCCATACCAGGCAGTGATGCAACCAGGATGCTCTTGATGGTGCAGCTGTAGAACCTTTTGAGGATCTCAGGACCCATGCCAAATCTTTTTAGTTTCCTGAGGGGGAATAGGTTTTGTTAATAGGACCATGTTAGTTTGTTGGTGATGTGGACACCAAGGAACTTGAAGCTCTCAACCTGCTCCACTGCAGCCCCGTCGATGAGAATGGGGGCGTGCTTTTTTTTCCTGAAGTCCACAATCATCTCCTTTGTCTTGATACCATTTGAAAGGAAACACTTTGAAGTTTGTGGAAATGTGAAATGAATGTAGGAGAATATAACACATTATATCAGGTAAATGTCATGCCTGCTCCCGCTCCCCCTCTCTGGCGCATGAGGGTGCCAGGCTTCCCATCATTACGCACACCATGTCACCATCGTTACGCACATTGGACTCACCTGGACTCCATCACCTTGCTTCTCGTCTCCTAGCGTCTGTCCTCACAGTAAAATATTATACTGTGCAAACAAGAAAACATGCGTGTTCAAAATATGTTTTGTTCCCTCATCTTTGAAATGCAAGAGCAAGGCCATATTTTCAGATAGGATGCAGCAGTGTGTGTGCAATGTTTCAGACTGATCCAGTGAAGAATTACATTACTGCACAATATTTTGTATCGTGTCTGCTAGAAGTTTGCCCAAATGTGCCTAATTGGTCAATTGATACATTTTCAAGTACATAACTATAGAGAACATAAAAAATAGCTATGGTAATAAATAATTCAAGTTTACACGCTCCCAGGAATGTCATACATGATGGATCATTCGCTTATACACTAACTTCCACACATCTAGATGGCCGGGCGAGGTGCGTGTGGATCCAGAGACAGCAGTAGGGTCAAACTGTAGGCACCAGTTCCTACATTTGAACATAAACATTTATTTTATCAAACAAAACAATGCTAGATTTTATCTCTGGGGCCCTCAGGATGACAAATCAGAGCAAGATTACTGAATGTAAGTACCTTATTTACCTTCAGAGGTGAATGTATCAACACAGTTGCTGTGATACAAGTTTTTTGTTGTTGTACACTCTCCTTAAACGCCATGGTATTTTTAAACTAAACTAGCTACGGTTAATTGGACACTGCAGTTAAATTAACAATAATTTAAGCTTTCTGCCCATTTAAGACATGTCTATGTCCTGGAAAGTTGGCTGTTGTATACTACTTCATGCTAGTCACATTAGCGTACGTTAGCAACAACCGTCCTGGTTTAGGGACACCAATGCCATAGAGGTTAAAGCACCTTTGGCAGCAATTATAGCCTCAAGTCTTCTTGGGCTATAAGCTTGGTACCCCTGTATTTGGGGAGTTTGTCCCATTCATCTCTGCAGATCCTCTCCAACGTTGCTGCACAGCTATTTTCAGGTCTCTTCAGATATGTTCGATCTCCCAATTCCTGCCGCTGAAAAACATCCCCGCAGCATGATGCTGCCTCCACCCTGCTTCACCTTAGGGATGTTGCCAGGACAAATAGGTCAATCTTGGTTTCATCAGACCAGAGAATCTTGTTTCTCATGGTCTGAGAGTCCTTTAGCAGCCTTTTGACAAACTCCATGTGGGCTGTCATGTGCCTTTTACTGAGGAGTGGCTTCCATCTGGCCACTCTACCATGAAGGCCTGATTGGTGGAGTGCTGCAGAGATGGTTGTTTTTCTGGAAGGTTCTCCCATCTCCAAAGAGGAATTATGGGGCATTGTGTGTAGATTGATGATGGAAAAAAAAGATTTGATCAATTTTAGAAAAAGCTGGTAACGTAACCAAATGTGTAAATGTCAAAGGGTCTGAATATTTTCCGAATGCACTGCAAGTAGCCTAATGGGGTTTCATTTTGATATGATAATGTGGCCATAAAAATAAATACTGCAAAATCACCTTTGTTTGAGTCTGAATGGATGTTGGATTTAAACGACACAATAGAGAAAAGACATTGGAAAAATAAAGTTACCTGTATTTATTTTCTAGAGTAGGGTCAATTAACTATTATTTTAACATGTTTAAATGTGTCAGTTCCCTTTTCTAGTTCTTTATCTTCAATGTTTTGAAGGTTCAACGGTAGACCAATGGCTTGTTTATTCCCCTCAATAACATACATTTTCCCTCCCTTCTCCCTGTGAAGAGGACCTTGGCCCTAGCTTTAATTCTGTGTGCACTACTTCCACTGTTCCATGCTTATTGCTACAGGAAAGCTATGACTTCTGACCCGGGTAAAGTAAAAGACTAAGCTAACCAGCTAACCACCTTCATAAACACAAACCTTTTTTAATTACGCTAGTACATTGAAAAAGACAACAAACCGACACAACATGTTAAATTGTTTTCTTGTTCAGGCAAAACCCATTGTCGTGACGACAAGGACAAGACATCCTGCTGGTTCCCGCTGGAGGAACAGTGATTGCATGGACTGTGATTGTTTAGAATGCTGCCAGGGGTAAGTACAGTAAACACAGCCTTATTCTAGCACCCACCAAATGCATGGTCTATGTAGCCCTCAGCCTTCCCAGTCTGTATCTATCACACTAAAGGAATATACAACCCATTGTTATCTTCTCAAAATATCCACACAAGCTATCTCAGGGGATTATTAATAGACTGGGCAAGTGAAATTCTATTGATTTACACAACAAAATGATTTGCTGATGTTGATTGTTTGATTGCAGGTATATGACTCCCGTAGATTTTCCTGATGATTGCATGAAGGAGTGGGACCAAAAGGCATGTGAATTCAAGGTGGTTAAGAAGAGGGATCCCTCCATTTCATGCCCTATCTTCGCCTCTGTGGGGAAGTGAATTGTTTACTTCGCTGTGTTCTCAGTATACAATGAATAAAATATGTTGTCAGCTTACTTTGTGTCAAATGTGAATGTTCTGGTGTCTGACGAATTGGGTTGGTTGAAATGAAATGTTAAAAACATCATGATACGAATTAAAAATAAAGATACGTGTTAGTGTGCAACTTTCTGTTTCATTTGTAAAGATCATCCTCTGTTACTCAGCACCTCACCTTAGGGTGTCCATACTTTATTTACTTCAAGAACGTCATGATAGATGTTAACTGTCATTTACTGCCGGAAAAATATCAATATACAAAGATGTGAGAGTGTTTTTTTAAGGTCTAGTTTAAGCCAGTAAATAAACAACTTAAAATGGCTATTTGCAGTGTTGCACCGTTGCATAATGGACCTTAAATTCAGATGTCCCCCTTAAGTCCACACACACCATTTACTGACAGTGTTTGTTTCAGGTCATTGACTTATTTGTTTTGTGGTTATGAAATGTTTAGTTAATCTATTCCCAATTAAGAAGAAACTGAACATAACAGGTTTGAAGTCCAGAGGGGTTTACTACAAAGCATAATCAATGAGTTAGCCAGCTAACTTTGATAAGCAACCAGAAATGACAATTTATTTAATTGATTAAAAAAGCTAAAGGTACATGTCGTTTCGTTTGTTAAATCAGTTAGACCATTACAAGCCTGTCTTTCTACACAATAAAAATGTATTCAGTATATTTACGCAAGTTAGCTGGCTAACACCTTTATGCTGCTTTATAGTATACTCCTCAGGTAAACAGACTGAAACTTTCAGGAAGACAAACTATCCATCTAGTGGTGACAATCAGTGTGACAAGGTTCCATACCAAGAGCTCATCATATCAAATAAAATACCATTTTATTTTTCACATGCACCGAATATAACAAGTGTAGACTTTACAGTAAGCATATCAGGTAAAGTCTAAACCTGTTTTATTCGGCGCACGTGACAAATAAAATGTGATTTGACTTGATCTTATGATCTCCTGTTATAGAACCTTGTCACACTGATTGTCACCAATAGATGGCAGTAGAAGGGAATGGTTTGCCTTTCTTTCACCTCTGTCTTCATTACCTCTTCAACCATGTGAAAAAAGGAAAATAAAGTCAGAGTTGTGGATGGAGACTTTAAGTTCGACACAATTACATATGTTTCTCTGGAGCTGCCTGGAATACACTTCCCCTTGTCCTACTTCCCAACAGTAAGAAAAGAGCAAAATAAAAGAACAAGATAAGAGAAGTGCGCTGCTGTGAGGCTCAGTGCATGTGTGTGTAGCCTGTGCTTGTCCCCGACCCAGTAATGAGAGCCTCCTGACTCAATTGAGACTGACTGGATTCATAGCAACAGAGCATTCTCTGCCTTCCACTGCAGCCACTGCACCCTTTCGGATAACTTCTATTCAATGCTGAAGAATACTGGATGAAGTCACATAAATAAGGAAGTGCAGAGACTCCTGGTTAACAGTCCTGCTTGGTGCTGTGGTGGTGGTGCTGACAGCTGGTAACGCTGGGCACAACCAGGAGCCTCTGCACCCATACAAAGACATTATTCTAGTTTGGAGGAGCCATTTCATGTGTGAGGAAGAATAACACCACCTTGGAAAACAAGTGGAGAAAAAAACTATTTGAATGTTCAAAATGGCGCCGGAGAAGATAGGAGCCCGTAAAACAGCAGCTAACTATTTGTGCTATTTTGTGGGGGGTTTTCAGCATTGTTTGTAACTTATTTTGTACATAATGTTGATGCTACCGTCTGTTATGACCAAAAATAGCTTTTGGATATCAGAACAACGATTACTCACCTCTAACTGGACAAAGATTTTTCTTTAATGTTGCTCCCAGACAAGGCCCAAATCCCCGTCATTCGCAACAAGAAAAGAAGGAGATAAAGTGGGAGCAGATCAGGGTGCCTTGTGAGAATTCGTCAGCGAGTGGGTAACCCACCTCTACCATCCGTTCTATTGGCCAACGTGCAATCACTGGAGAATGAACTGGATGAGCTCCGTTCGAGACTATCCTACCAACGGGACATTAAAAACTGTAATATCATATGTTTCATCGAGTTGTGGCTGAAGGACGACACGGATAATATACAGTTGGCTGGCTTTCCGTGCATCGGCAGGACAGAAAAGCTACATCCGATAAGACGAGGGGTGGGTGTGTGTGTGTCTATTTCTCAATAACAGCTGGTGCGCGATGTCTAATATTAAGGGAGTCTCGAGGTATGGCTTGCCTGAGTACCTCTTGATAAGCTGTAGACCGAACTATCTACCAAGAGAGTTTTTATCTATATATTTCGTAGCTTCCTATTTACCACCACAAACCGACGCTGGCAATAAGAACGCACTCAATGATCTGTATAAGGCCATAAGCGAACAAGAAAATGCTTATCCAGGAGCGGTGCTCCTAGTGGCATGGGCTCTTTAATGAAGATGAAAATAAAAACTCTAGACCACCTTTACTCCACACACAGAGATGCGTACAAAGCTCTCCCTCGCCCTCCATTTGGCAAATCTGATTCTATCCTCCTGATTCCTGCTTAAAAGCTAAAAACTAAAGCAGGAAGTACCAGTGACTCGCTTAATACGGAAGTGAAGTGGTCAATTACGCGAATGCTACGCTATAGAACTGTTTTGCTAACACAGACTGGAATATGTTCCAGGATTCATTCAATGGCATTGAGGAGTATACCACCTCAGTCACCAGCTTCATCAATAAGTGCATCGACAATGTCGTCCCAACAGTGACCGTACGTACATATCCCAACCAGAAGCCATGATTTACAGGCAACATCCGCACCGAACTAAAGGCTAGAGCTGCCACTTCTAGGACACTTATAAGAAATCCTGCTATGCCATCAGGTTAACCATCAAACATGCAAAGCATCAATACAGGACTAAGATTGACTCCTACTACATCGGCTCCGATGCTCATCGGATGTGGCAGGGCATGCAAACTATTAAAGATTACAAAGGGAAACCCAGCCGTGAGCTGCCCAGTGACGCGAGCCTACCAGACGGGCTAAATGCCTTTTATGCTCGCTTCGAGGGAAGCAACACTGAAGCATGCATGCGAGCACCAGCTGTTCTGGACGACTGTGTGATCACGCTCTCCATATCCAATGTGAACAAGACCTTTAAACAGGTCAACATTCACAGATGGATTACCAGGAGGTGTACTCAGAGCATGCACGGACCAACTGGCAAGTGTCTTCACTGACATTTTGAACCGCTCCCTGACCGAGTCTGTAATACCTACATGTTTCAAGCAGACCACCATAGTCCCAGTGCCCAAGAAAAGCGGAGGTAACCTGCCTAAATGACTACCACAGTAGCCATGAAGTGCTTTGAAAGGCTGATCATGGCTCACATCAAATCCATCAAACCCTAGATCCATTCCAATTCGCATACCACCCCAACAGATCGACAGATGACGCAATCTCAATCGCACTCCACACGGCCCTTTCACACCTGGACATATGGAACACCTATGTGAGAATGCTGTTCATTGACTACAGTTCAGTGTTCAGCTAAGAACCCTGGGACTAAACACCTCCCTCTGCAACTGGATCCTGGACTTCCTGATGGGCCGCCCCCAAGTGGTAAGGGTAGGCAACAACAAACACGCTGATCCTCAACACGGGGACCCCTCAGGAGTGTGTGCTTAGTCCCCTCCTGTACTCCCTGTTCACCAACGATTGCGTGGCCAACACCATCATTGAGTTTGCTGACGACACAACGGTGGTAGGCCAGATCACTATTAACGTACTCGTCATGAAGCCGAGATCTTTTGTACAGTGTGTGTGTATGTGTTTGTGATCTTATGTTTAGCAGACCTAGTTAGAACATGTGAAATCAGCTCTTTTCTGGATAGGAGAAATTGGGATTGGGAAATATTCAGTGCCTGTGTTGTCAAATCATAATGATTAGCAGGGGCTAGTTCAAACATAATTAGATTGAGATGTTTATAAAGTCAGTTCTTTTGGTTAAACATTTTAACTCAAAGGAGCCCATTGAGATGTTTTAAGATGATTTGCATTGTATTCTAATGTGTTGGTGTCTTGGACAGCCCAGAGACAGAGAAGAGCCCTGAGGGCCCATCTACAGGTGGTTCATCGCCCCTTCATGAATCATCTCCCCAGCCTGGTTCATCTCCTCCCCAACGCCCAGGCCCTTCTCACCAACACCCAAAGTACCGTCCAGGCGCACCCTTGATCTCTGCCCTTCCAACTCCATTAACCTCCGCCCCATCTCCCCGACCCAGCTCCAATGGCCGGAAGAGGAAGACAGCTGTGGTCCTTTGGACACTGACATTATGCAGATGCAGATGGATGACTCCTGCTGATCAATGTCTCTCGTTTCTCAGGGACATGACAATGTACTTCCACAGGAACATCGATCAGTACTGTGTGTCCGCTCCGTCCGCTCTCGAGTGAGACAGAGCCCTCTGAGTGAGACAAAGCCCTCTGTCTCACCCCAAAAACGTTTTTTTTCTTATTCACATGTTAGGGTGGTGGGTAATCTACTGTGTTTTTTCTCCCTTTTTATGTACAGTTTTCTCCTTTTTTATATACAGTTTATATACAGTTGAAGTCTACAGTTGAAGTCATTCTCATACAGTTGAAGTCAAATAAAGTGCTGATCCATACTAACCTAAAACAGGGAATATTTACTAGGATTAAACGGAATTGTGAAAAACTAAGTTTAAATGTATTTGGCCAAGGTGGATGTCACGAATATTACCGAAGGTGGCTCCCCTTCTTGTTCGGGTGGCGCTCGGCGGTCGTCGTCGCCGGTCTACTAGCTGCCACCAATCCTTTGTTCCGTGTTCGTTTGGTTTTGTCTAATTGGTTTCACCTGTTCATTGTTTGGTTGTTAAGGTGGGGTTATTTAAGTTTGTTTAGCCCGCTTCTGTTTGTGCGGGCTTGTTCTTCTGTATTTGTGAGAGGTGTTAGTGTTTGTTGGGTTTTCTCGCTGTCCTGGTATTTTACCTAAGGGTACTATATTGTTTTTATAGTTACGCCTGGTTTGGGTATACTATTTTGTTCCTTTGATTTTGGACATTAAAGCATGTTTTTTCCCGCATCCTTTGCTCTCTGCGCCTGACTCCACACCCATTCACTCATTGAGCGTTACAGTGGAGTCATTAAAACTCGTTTTTCAACCACTCCACAACAAACTATAGTTTTGGCAAGATGGTTAGAGCATCTACTTTGTGCACGACACAAGTCATTTTTCCAACAATTGCTTAAAGACAGATTACTGTGCTTTTAAACATCTTGGAAAATTCCAGAAAATAATGTCAAGGCTTTAGAAGCTTCTGACATAATTTCAGTCAATTGGAGGTGTACTTGTGGATGTATTTCAAGGCCTACCTTCAAACTCAGTGCCTCTTTGCTTGACATCATGGGAAAATCTAAAGAAATCAGCCAAGACCCCAATTGTAGACCTCCACAAGTCTGGTTCATCCTTGGGAGCAATTTCCAAACGCCTGAAGGTACCACGCTCATTTGTACAAACAATAGTACGCAAGTATAAACACCATGGGACCACTCAGCCGTCATACCGCTCAGGAAGGAAAAGCGTTCTGTCTCCTAGAGATGAACGTACTTTGGTTCGAAAAGTGCAAATCAATCCCACAACAGTACAGTAAACCGACCTTGTGAAGATGCTGGATGAAACAGGTACAAATGTATCTATATCCACAGTAAAACGAGTCCTATATCGACATAACTTGAAAGGTCACTCAGCAAGGAAGAAGCCACTGCTCCAAGTCCGACATAAAAAACCCAGACTACGGTTTGCAACTGCACATGGGAACAAAGATCGTACTTTTTGGAGAAATGTCCTCTGGTCTGATGAAATAAAATATAACTGTTTGTCCATAATAACCATCATTATGTTTGGAGGAAAAAGGGGGATGCTTGCAAGCCGAAGAACACCATCCCAACCGTGAAGCACGGGGGTGGCAGCATCATTTTGTGGGGGTGCTTTGCTGCAGGAAGGACTGGTGCACTTCATAAAATAGATGGCATGATGAGGTGGGATAATTATGTGGATATATTGAAGCAACATCTCAAGACATCAGTCAGGAAGTTAAAGCTTGGTCGCAAATGGACAATGACCCAAAGCATACTTCCAAAGTTGTGGCAAAATGGCTTAAGGACAACAAAGTCAAGGCATTGGAGTGGCCATCACAAAGCCCTGACCTCAATCCCATAAACAATTTGTGGGCAGAACTGAAAAAGCGTGTGCAAGCAAGGAGCCTACAAACCTGACTCAGTTACATCAGGTCTGTCAGGAGGAATGGGCGAAAATTCACACAATTTATCGTGGGAAGCTTGTGGAAGGCTACCTGAAACGTTTGACCCAAGTTAAACAATTTAAAGGCAATGCTACCAAATACTAATTGAGTGTATGTAAACTACTGACCCACTGGGAATGTGATGAAAGAAATAAAAGCTGAAATAAAGCATTCTCTCTACTATTATTCTGACATTTCACATCCTTAAAATGAAGTGGTGGTTCTAACTGACCTAAGACAGGGAATTTCTACTAGGATTAAATGTCAGGAATTGTGAAAAACTGAGTTTAAATATATTTGGCTAAGGTGTATATAAACTTCCGACTTCAAATGTATATATACAGTATATATATTTACTGTATTTGTACTTGTATATGTACTTACTGTATTTCCTCATTCACATGTTACTTTCATCACACTTTTTACCTGTGTATTACATTTTATATATCACTATTTTCCTCTTGTGAGAGTAAATACATATCTAAAATGTCTGCAAATGTATTTGTCTGGTTATTTGTACAACACAGGCACTGAATACATTACTGTTTTGAATTAGTCACTCAGTAAATTTGTACTGCTTTGTACATGAGATAAGCAGATGAGGTTAATGTCTCAGGGGTCTGCCGTTATACACCTGGATACTCACCCATGTACCATAGCAGGAAGGTCTATATTGAAAGGCCACTCACTACACATGACCATGTACAACCCTGTGTTATGTAGATCAGGTTAATGTCTCAATGGTCTTTGTTGTCTACAGCTGGACAGCCATTCTCACCATATTGAAAGGCCACTCACTACACATGACCATGTACAACCCTGTTATGTAGATCAGGTTAATGTATCGATGGCCTTTATTGTCTACAGCTGGACAGCCATTCTCACCATTTACCACAGCAGGAAAGTTCTCATTGAAAGGCCACCACACATGCCACAAGGTTAGGTATATGTCTTGAGGGTCTAGCCTCCAAAAAAGATGAAAAACTTAAACAACATTGATGAAGTGACTTTCGTTATAGTAGTCTTTATTGTGATCTGTGAAATGTGAATAAGAAATACATAAAAATCCAAACAGCAAAACCGAATGTGTAGCTCACAACATGACATATAAACAGACATCAACCAGAAGAAGAGTGCATACAGTGAGGGGGAAAGTATTTGATCCCCTGCTGATTTTATACGTTTGCCCACTGACAAAGCTATGATCAGTCTATAATTTTAATGGTAGGTTTATTTGAGCGACAGAATAACAACAAAAATCCAGAAAAACGCATGTCAAAAATGTTAGAAATGGATTTACATTTTAATGAGGGGAATTAAGTATTTGACCCCCTCTCAATCAGAAAGATTTCTGGCTCCCAGGTGTCTTTTATACAGGCAACGAGCTGAGATTAGGAGCACACTCTTAAAGGGAGTGCTCCTAATCTAAGCTTGTTACCTGTATAAAAGACACCTGTCCACAGAAGCAATCAATCAATCAGATTCTAAACTCTCCACCATGGCCAAGACCAAAGAGCTCTCCAAAGATGTCAGGGACAAGATTGTAGACTTACAAAAGGCTGGAATGTGCTACAAGACCATCGCCAAGCAGCTTGGTGAGAAGGTGACAACAGTTGGTGCAAAAATTCGCAAATGGGAGAAACACATAAGAACTGTCAATCTCCCTCGGCCTGGGGATCCATGCAAGATCTCACCTCGTGGAGTTTCAATGATCATGAGAACGGTGAGGAATCAGCCCAGATCTACACGGGAGGATCTTGTCAATGATATCAAGGCAGCTGGGACCATAGTCACCAAGAAAACAATTGGTCACACACAACGCCATGAAGGACTGAAATCGTGGAGCGCCCGCAAGGTCCCCCTGCTCAAGAAAGCACATATACATGCCCGTCTGAAGTTTGCCAATGAACATCTGAATGATTCAGAGGACAACTGGGTAAAAGTGTTGTGGTCAGATGAGACCAAAATGGAGCTCTTTGGCATCAACTCAACTCGCCGTGTTTGGAGGAGGAGGAATGCTGCCTGTGACACCAGGAACACCATCCCCACCATCAAACATGGAGGTTGAAACATTATGCTTTGGGGGTGTTTATCTGCTAAGGGGACAGGACAACTTCACTGCATCAAAGGGATGATGTACGGGGCCATGTACCGTCAAATCTTGGGTGAGAACCTCCTTCCCTCAGCCAGGACATTGAAAATGGGAACAACAACTGCCCGAGTTACACCAGGAACGCACAATCCCTCCATCAATGCTCAGACTGTCCGTAATAGGCTGAGAGAGGCTGGACTGAGGGCTTGTAGGCCTGTTGTAAGGCAGGTCCTCACCAGATATCACCGGCAACAACGTTGCCTATGGGCACAAACCCACCGTTGCTGGACCAGACAGGACTGGCAAAAAGTGCTCTTCACTGATGAGTCACGGTTTTGTCTCACCAGGGGTGTTGGTCGGATTTGCGTTTATCGTCGAAGGAATGAGCATTACACTGAGGCCTGTACTCTGGAGCGGGATCGATTTGGAGGTGAAGGGTCCAACATGGTCTGGGACGGTGTGTCACAGCATCATCGGACTGAGCTTGTTGTCATTGCAGGCAATCTCAACGCTGTGCGTTACAGGGAAGACATCCTCCTCTCTCATATGGTACCCTTCCTGCAGGCTCATCCTGACATGACCATCCAGCATGACAATGCTACCAACCATACTGCTCATTCTGTGCGTGATTTCCTGCAAGACAGGAATGTCAGTGTTCTGCCATGGCCAGCGAAGTGCCCGGATCTCAATCCCATTGGATCGGAGGGTGAGGGCTAGGGCCATTCCCCCCAGAAACGTCCGGGAACATGCAGGTGCCTTGGTGGAAGAGTGGGGTAACATCTCACAGCAAGTGGCAAATTTGGTGCAGTCCATGAGGAGGTGATGCACTGCAGTACTTAATGCAGCTGGTGGCCACACCAGATACTGACTGTTACTTTTGATTTTGATCCCCCCTTTGTTCAGGGACACATTATTCAATTTCTGTTAGTCACATGTCTGTGGAACTTGTTCAGTTTATCTCTCGGTTGTTGAATCTTGTTATGTTCAGACAAATATTTACACATGTTAAGGTTGCTGAAAATAAACGCAGTTGACAGTGAGAGGACGTTTCTTTTTTTGCTGAGTTTAGTTAGCATATCTTATCTGGATATGGTCACATCAGGTTTACCCTCAGAGGGAATGCCTGGTATCCCACGAAGACATATGGGCTCTGTGTTTGGGGTCCATGCAAGCACTCCGGCCTTGATAGCGGCATCTGGCCTGCAATGAGTTGGGAGCCAATCTTGCGTCATGAGAAGATTCCCACATTGCCCTCCAGACCATATGCGCCCACGTCGATCATGGTGAAGCGGTACCTTGGATCGCAGCCTGCCTTCAGGACCATTGCTTAAAAGCCCTTGTAGTTGTAGTACTCGCTGTCCGAGTTTTCCGGAGCTCAGATCCGAATATTTTTCCCGGCACATTCCAATGATCCCCAAAATCTCTGGGGATTTCTTCCAATTTTGGAGCAATTGCAATTCAAAAAGAGACATGTTTGTTTCTTCTTCTGTGGTTAATAAATTATTATTAATATGACAATGTCTAATTCAGTTACATTTTAGGTATGTCAGATAATAAGCTGAGAAGTAAAGGGCATTGAGGCAAAGTCATATAGTGAGTGAGAAACTAAACTGCTAACACAATGTGGAACAAAAATGTATCTGAAAATGTATCTGTGGGGTTTATTGATTGTTCTCTCATTTCCTATAGGTACAGCTCTAGCTGTAATCCTGTTTTCTCTGCCTCCACTGTCCCATGCTGCGTGTCATCTTTCAAAATATGAAACCAGGCAAAGGACAAGACAACAACCCCTCAACAAACAAGACAAAACATATAGGCCTACATTAGCCTGTAGAGCACTAATTAATTAAAAGAATGTCAACTATGTTTTACATTTCAGAAACTGATGCTGTGTTAGGAAGCCTACTCTGATGAATCACATAGTGTCTTTTTAGGCATGATCCATTGCCAGTGTAGCCGGTGCTATACTGCACCGCTGTAACTCTGCGTTGTGTGTGGTTGATAGAGACTATAAACATGGATTTTGGAGATCAGGTAGTTTTAATCAAGCAGAACTGACTCTCTGCATCCTGCATCTGCATCCAAAAGGAAATAAAACATTTGTAGAGCACATCTGTTCTGAGAATCGTCGCCTCTTTCTACAACAGATGCACAATAGGAGGGACTGGGATCTTTCGAGGAGCTAGCCATCGTTCACACATACAATAGCCTGCTAATACCTTAGCTAGCTATTAACCACATGTTGAATTCAGAATGTTGATATTATCCTAAAAAGTACAATTACAAGTGCATCTTAACAATACCATCCACTTATGAGTAACCTCTAAATATATCTTCTAAGGATCTTCTATCCTTGTGGGGACCTAAAACACCAGGGTTTGAATTAGGGTAAGGGGCTTTGGTTTAAAAATCGTATTTTTTGACTGTTTTCACATTTTACAATCATAATAGTTCATATAAATACAAATCAGCTTTCACATCAATACATGGATACATTATTACATAACATGGTTTACAGTGTGTAGTAGCAGTTCCATAAAATGTGTTCTAAACTCTCATCATGACAATTAGGTATAGGACAAAATGTACAAAACAGCTCCACTTTTACTACGGAACGCACTGGTAAACGTCGTACGGAAATCCACCATGCAGTTTTTATTTCATTTGCTGACAATTGTGTACTGAGTAGATTTTTAATAAATTCTTTAACATCTGGTTAACATAGAGCCACTGCTTTTCAGGGTTCAGAGCAGGCGCTGGCCAAGGCCCCAGTACATGCACCGCCCGTAGGAAATAGCTACCCAGGCGGTGTTTTACATCCGTGTACTGACAGTGGCACGCGCCCACTCAAAACAAAAGGAAGTCGGCTATAATCAATGATTTATATAAACCCGAGGCGGAGTAGTCCTTCTTAAATGTGACAATTTACACGGAATTTAGATTTTGACGTTTATATTTTATTGAATTTGGACTTAATTAGATTTCGATTGCAATCACATAATGCTATCAATGGTAGTAGTATGAAAAGGTGAGTAGCCAATACGACTAGCGCGTGCTAGCTTTAATGCTACTATGCACGCCAAGTTAGCTAGCTACGTAGCCACGTTGTAATGCCCGGTATGATTGTTAGTTACCCCTTCTGTAAGCTAACGTTAGTGTAATGCATATTTCGTGTTAGGTAGCTAACTAGCTAGTTGGCGTTAGCGCATCTGTCTAGGCATGTAGCTAGCTTACGTTAGCAAGTTAGCCAGCTACATAATAAAGTAACGTCAACAACGCACAGATCGCTCTCCGCCATGCATGAAGCAAACGCATGTTGCTTGCTATCAACATTATGAGAACATCTCTAAAGAATCTAAATAATGCCGTTAGCCAGCTAGCTAGCGTTACAAAGTTGGTTATTAAGCCAATGCATAAGAAGGGTGCTTGTAACGAACCAGCTGTGGGTTAAAGATGAGTGGTCCAACTCACATGACGTGATGTCCCATTATGTTTTGACGTATATGATATTGATCATGGTTCCTCCCCCTTCAGGCTTGGGTTGAAAGGACCACTCTCTCAGAGCTGTAGAGCCTTGGGGTCTCAGTAGAGGATGTACTGTAGTGGGGACTTCCAGACTTCAGCGCAGAGGATGGGTACATCCTTGCTGTTCCAGTTGTCTGTTCATGAGCGTGAGCAGGACTTGGTGTTATTGGACCACAGCTATGCCAAGCCATGGAATGCCCACCCGGACGCCAGCAGTGCCCGGCCCACGCGCATGCTGTTCGTCACACCCCGTCGCCAACCTGATGCCACTCCGTGAGTGTCAACCTTCATAATCCTCACTAATGACTCAATGCCCAAATTATTTTATGCACACATATGACAACACTGAAGACATGTCTATCTTTCTGCCTCAGAACAAATTTCATTTTGTAACTTTATCAAGGCAATAATTAAGTGACTGCTAAAACTGGATAACATCATTGACTGTAGTATGTTTGTGTCTTTTGCAGGGAATCAGATCTGTCAATAGATGTGGAATCTGTCACGCCTACACCTATCCGACTCTATGACAACCAGAAAGCACGCAGTGTTATGAAGGAGTGTGAGCGACATGTTTTATTTGCTCGCACAGTTGCCGATGGTCCCCCACCCCCTGATGACTGGGACGAACGCATCAACAAGTGAGTGGCCTCTACCCAACATCCCTTTGAATAACCCTATAGAGATTTTCAAAATATACATTATTTCGGACTTCTGTGGTGCAGTTACCTTGTTTGCTCAGCTCTTGTATACACTTTTTTCCTAAATTATTAATGTCTCTCAATCTCCATTTCAAATAGTGATCATCTTCACACTTCAATACTGGTACACACTGCTTGTATTACAGGGCTGGATGGTCGGTCACTCAAAACAAATTATTTAATAAGCTGCTGAAAGCTCTGCAAGCTGAACGACTGGCCCGGCTTGCCAATGAAAATGTGAGTTCATAAACACCAGCTAAATGCTTTTGTATGTGGTGCGTATTTTGTTTCAAATGTGATTCAACACGAAAATATTGCGTTGACATGATTCAGTTTGAATGACTATCAAAGTTCCTGTCCCTGTTGTCTCACCATCTCACCACCCTTCTGACTCGTAGGCCTCCAATGAGCCAGTATTGCGCAGGATTGCTGTGGACAAATGTGCCCGGAAGGTGCGCCATGCACTGGCCAGTGTCAACTGGGACACCAAACTGACCCAGTGGCTACACAGCACCCTGATAGAGTCTCTCAGTCTGGCCATGCTGGCTGCTTACCTGGACGTACTGCAGACACTCAAGAGCAAGGTACTCATTCTCTCTCTCTCTCAAAATGTGATTACACTTTGATGTTATGACACATGCATTCTTATATAGAGGGATACATTCTATCAGGGTGATTCACCATTCCTCTCTGTCTGTGCAGTTGCCCTTGCTGATTGACAGAATGCTGCTGACGTCGTCAGTAAAGACTGGAGCGGCTGGTGCAGAAGCCCTCTCTCTGCTCCTGAAGAGGCCGTGGGATCCAGCCGTGGGCGTTCTGTCTCACAACAAACCGGTACGTCTCTAATGCTGATATCCCTGTCAGTGGTGCTGGGAGCAATCAGAATTCACTGCAGTCAAAGAATGAATAGGACAATGGAAACAAACACACATTCCAAATTATGATAGGGATGAAAGTGATAGTTGTGGCAGTAAGAGAAAGCTCTTAGTAGTTTCATCTTTATGCTGTTTTATACGGCTAACTGTCTTACTTTGACCACTGTTTTGACTTGCACTACTTTGATTACATTTCCATATCTTTGTGCTTGTTTGTATTGCAGAGCAAGCTTCCTGGCTCCCCACTCATCTTAATTGTACCATCAGGTCCCACCAATCCTGCTCTTTCTACCCCGCGCCGATTTAGATTTTGGCAGTCACAACTCTCCTGCTTGGGAAAGGTATATATCTACTCTATTCATACTCAAGTGTGACTGCGTCTTTGTGTTTTATTCACACCCAATAGGCTTTTGGGAAAGTAATTGAATTACTTACTGTATAATGTGTCTATCCCAGGTCATCCCAGTAAGTACCCATGTAAACAGTGGAGCCAATGTGGGTATCGCTCAGTGTCTGGAGCACATGTTGGCCACAGTCAGGGCCAAAGTCATGGAGGTAAGGCTGTTCTATGAATCTGAAGTTGTGTATCCAGATTAATGTTCCTAATGGATTTGACCGTTGCTGCTAATTGAGATTGTTGTTTGAATACTATGTACCAGACTGATCTGTCTTCAATTTGCTTCTATTCATTTGCTTTTCAATGCATTTATGCACCAGGTCCACAGTCACTTCCCTCACAAACCCATTATCTTGGTTGGCTGGAATGTGGGAGCTCTCATCGCCTGTCACGTAAGGCTGCTTTATGAATGCTGTCTCTGTCTATACTGAACACATATAAACGCAACATGCAACTATTTCAAGGAGTTATAGTTCATATCAGGAAATCAGTCAATAAGAAATGAGACCCTAATCTATGAATTTCACATGACTGTGCAGGGTCGCAGCCATGGGTGGGCCTGGGAGGGCATAGACATGGGACAAACACTTTACATGTTGCGTTTATATTTTTGTTCAGTATATATGGTGTCCACATTTTCTAAGAGAATTCTCTGTGATGCTCAGAAAGATATACATCTGTTGGTTATTGAAAACCAATCCACGGTTTGACGTGTGTGATGGGTGGATGTGACATTGGTGCACATATTGACGTGGTTGTCCTCTCCCAGGTCTCCCTCATGGAGTACCTGACCGCTGTGGTGTGTCTTGGCTTTCCTCTGCTAACAATCAATGGGGCAAGAGGGGTAAGGAAATATGCTCAAAAGTTTTCTGCCTTGTGGAGACATTAGGATATGATGCTTCTACTTGTCTTACAGTTTCAACATTCTTTCACGGGTCAGGGATGTGAGTCATAGACTTGTATTGACTGTATTTGTATTGTTGACTGGCAGGATGTGGACGACCCCTTACTGGACATGAAGACCCCAGTGCTGTTTGTGGTTGGTCAGAACGCTCTGCAGTGTGGCACAGAGGCCATGGAGGAGTTCCGAGAGAAACTCAGAGTCGACAACAGCATGGTGGTGGTGGGGGGAGCTGAAGACAACCTCAGGTGGGTTAAGCCTACCCTGTGTTTACTCTGAGGAGGGTTAGTGGTCTTCACACGCTATTGAAATATATATGAAGACATTGGAATTTAAAAAAGCAATTTTATACTTGGTGATTGCTCACAGTCATTTTCTGCATGGCTATTCAATTGAAGAATTTGAGGACATTTCAGTTTATTTCTCAGTCATGATTAAATGGTGTCTTTCCTCAGAATCAACTCAACAAAGATCAAATCAGAGGGATTGACACAGACCATGGTGGATCGCTGCATTCAGGTTGGTCCATTTTTCTTGTCCTTGTCTTGGAAAGGAACCATGTTTGTTTTATCCAGACAATGTTTGGCTAAGTGCAGGAGTTTCTACGAAAACTCTCGAAAGAATTTTGAGAATGAAAACCATGGCCATCAAACTCTTCACATATAGTGTCAGTGAAATGCGTTTGATGCAGATATATGCCTGTTGTCTCTCATGTGTAGGATGAGATAGCAGACTTTCTGTCGGGAGTGCTGGAGCGGGCGGAGAGCCACGGCCACAGCTCCGGAGAGCTGAGGGACCTGGACACAGAGAAGAAGAAGCAGCCCTGGCGGGAGTTACCCTTTGACCTAGAGAGGGCCCGCCCCTCTTCCCCTGCCCTCAGAGTACCTATCTCCCCCTCAGGCTCCGAGGTACATCCTGCATCACTCAGTCACGCTTAGGAAAACTAACAAGGAAATGCTAGGAATTATATACACTGACTGTACAAAACATTAGGAACACCTTTTGCTCTCAGAACAGCCTAAGTCCGCCGGGGCATGGACTCTAGAAGGTGTCGAAAGCGTTCCACAGGGATGCTAGCCCATCTTGACTCCAAAGCTTCCCACAGCTGTGTTAAGTTAGCTGGATGTCCTTTGGGTGGTGGGCCATTCTTGATACACACGGGAAACTGTTGGGCGTGAAACTCTGCACCATTGCCATTCTTGACACACTCCAACTGGTGCCTGGCACCTACCACCATACCCTGTTCAAAGGCACTTATATATATTGTCTTGCCCATTCATCCTCTGGATGGCACATACAGTGCCTTTCGAAAGTATTCAGACACCATTACTTTTTCCATATTTTGTTATATTACAGCTTTATTCTAAAATGTATAAAATTAAAATAAAAACTCATAAATCTACACACAATACCCCATAATGACAAAGAAAAAACAGGTTTTACATTTTTTTGCAAATGTATTAAAAAACAACAACAGATACCTTATTTACATTAGTATTCAGACCCTTTGCTATGAGACTTGATTGGACGTGATTTGGAAAGGCACACACCTGTGTATATAAGGTCCCATAGTTGACAGTGCATGCCAGAGAAAAACCAAGCCATGAGGTAGAAGGAATTTTCCATAGAGCTCTGAAACAGGATTGTGTCGAGCCACAGATCTGGAGAAGGGTACTAAAAAAATTCTGTAGCATTGAAGGTCTCCAAGAACACAGTGGCCTCCATTGTTAAATGGAATAAGTTTGGAACCACCAAGACTCTTCCTAGAGCTGGCCACCTGGCCAAACTCAGCAATCGGGGGAGAAGGGCCTTGGTCAGGGAGGTGACCAAGAACAGAAGGGCCTTGGTCAGGGAGGTGACCAAGAACCCCGATGGTCACTTTGACAGAGCTCCAGAGTTCCTCTGTGGAGATGGGAGAACGATCCAGAAGTACAACCATCTCTGCAGCACTCCACCAATCAGGCCTTTGTGGTAGAATGACCAGACAGAAGCCACTCTTCAGTAAAAGACATGACAGCCCGCTTGGAGTTTGCCAAAAGACAGCTAAAGAAGCAGGATTCTCTGGTTTGATGAAAACAAGATTGAACTCTTTGGCCTCCCCATCCAATCTGATAGAGCTTGAGGATCTGCAGAGAATGGGATAAACTCCCCAAATACAGGTGTGCAAAGATTGTGCTTTAACAAAGTACTGAGTAAAGGGTCTGAATACTTATGTAAATTTGATATTTCTGTTTTATTCTTTATAAATTAGCAAAAACGTCTTAACCTGTTTTTGCTTTCTCATTATGGGGTATTGTGTGTAGATTGAGGGGCGGAAAAACAATGTAATACATTTTAGAACAAAGCTGTAACGAAACTAAATATGAACAAAGCCAAAGGGTCTGAATACTTACCGAAGGGTCGTTATCACTTAATTGTTTTATTATATAAATAACTGTGGGTCAAAGAAAAGTCAGTGTATAACATCATTGCCCATCATGCATTGCTCTAACTTTCAAAAGATTTTTCCGAAGTTTGCCCACAAAAAAAATATTTTCCTACGAATGAAGTCGCTAATTTTGGGGGGTCTTTTCGCACACAAACGCACAAAATCTGCTGAAATACTTTTTGTACATATTTGCATGAATTGAGTGATTGATTGTGTTGGATGGCTTGAGACGGCATCCAAATAAAAGAAACATCTCTATTTTAGGCTGACAGATTCTTATGGGGATTTTGTATTATTATGCTAATTCGATTTCCACAGGGTGCAGACATTGACCTTAGGGGGTTAACAAGTGACATCAAAAAGGGATCATATCTTTCACCTGATCAGACTGTCATTGAAAGAGCAGGTGTTCCTAATGTTTTGTACACTCAGTCTACATTGCTGATCATTTGATTAACCGTGTTTTCTGGTTGTGTCCTCAGGACATGTCCAGTGTTTGCAGCAGTCCCACCTCCAGCCCCAAGCCAAAGACCTCGGGACTGTCCCCGGCACAGAAGTCCAGCCTGATCACCGCCACACAACTCCTCAAGACCCATATGCAGCGGTCTGGGACGGTGCTCACACACAAGCAGGCACAAGGTTTGTGGGCTTACTTGCGTGTATGAACACACACACACACACACAGCTCTCACATTTGACACATTTGTTTGTGTGCGTTTGTTCTAATGAGTCAGTCCCCTCCATTGCCAATGTGGGCTTTGGAAAATGTGAATGAAATATTGAATGGTGAAAATAGTTTTCTTCGACATGAATCTTGTTAGAGCAGTCACGACAACAGAAGGGCACAATGGAACGTAACGGATATCTTTTCATCCCTTTTTTTTTCATCCCTTTTAATTCATTCCAGCCCAGTTTGCTGCTTTTATGAAACAAAACATGCTTGTGAGGAAAAATCTGCCCCCTGG
This sequence comes from Oncorhynchus kisutch, assembly GCF_002021735.2. NCBI lineage: Eukaryota > Metazoa > Chordata > Actinopteri > Salmoniformes > Salmonidae > Oncorhynchus > Oncorhynchus kisutch. Next base: position 27,849,459 of record NC_034176.2, on the reverse strand, counting down.
TGCTCCCTCCTGTGTCTTTGGTAAGTATCTCCTCTTTTCTCTTCTGTCTGCCATCTCCCTCTTACTGCCAGATCATTAGCTTCTAATCATTAGCTGCCGAGTTCCCAACTACCGGATGTTCCGGGGTTTTTTCCGGTTATGACGCGACTTCTACTTTTGGACGTTAACAAGGCGACACTCCATCTGAACATTTACTGGACTTGTTGAACAATGCAGAAGAGACCCTTCCATTTTTACTTAGATTCTTTCTCGTCAAGACCAGTATGTAGGGGAACTAGTTTTAGATGTTTATTTTACGCCTTCTACGTTAGGTTACCAGATAATTGATGTACATTTTTTATAGGGTCATATAACAATTTTGAGCATTTTTATCAGGGTTGAAGTGGTCTGGTTTGTATATCCCAGTCAGTGATGTCTGTCTGTGTCTCAGTGCCTGTATCCAGTGAGCAGACTGAGAGCCTGGAGAGAGATGAGCTGATGGCCCATCTGAAGAGAAGGCAGACGCCCAGCCCCACTCCCACCAAGGCCTCAAAGAGAGCCAAGATCAAGGTGACCATCCTGCATGGAGAGTCAGCAGGGGTTGCTGTCAGCTCTGCAGCACAGGAAGGTAACTGGCTCAGATTTAAGTGTGGGCAGTTTTCTGCTCCTCTAAATGAATGATTCAGTAAAGAAAAATTAGAAATAGTTTCCAAGTTAATTTAAATATTTGTAGGGCTTATATGGATCATATTCATATTCATTTCCACCATTTCAAAACTCATTAGAAACCATTGTCAATGTCATTGTGGCGTTGTCCAATCAGATTTGGCTTATTCTCTTCATTGTCTGTTTTCCAATGCAGTGGGACCCTCTGGGAAGCCCCTGAATGTGACTGTGGGACAGACTGTATCTGGAGCCAAGGAAGTCTCCAGACTACTCACAGCCCAGCGGTAGGCCTGACACACCATGATCTCCAACTTTCCAAACTCTAGCCCGTTGGGCAGCGGTGTGTGCTGCAAACGGATTGAGTTCTGGACTGGTTGGAAGTTATTGTATAGAAAATAAACTATGGGGAGGGTAGCTATCACAGCAGCTCTGTTTATCAGAGCAACTTTGAGTAGATTGATTGTGTGTGTTAATGCAGGTCTGGTAGTCTGACAGGGGTGTCTAGCTCTTTCCACAATCTGCAGAGTTGCATGGTGTCAGGGTCCTCCTCACATTTCCAGGCGCAAGCTCCTGCTACTGCCCAAGGTATCTCCTACCTGCCTGCACAACTGTCTTAACTCGGCACTGCAGCAGATCTATCTCACAGAACACTGTGAACTACAACCAAATATGTTGTACAGTATATTTTCACAGATTTGTTAGTTGCAATGCAGAGGAACAGAGAATCAATGTAAAAAGAATGGAACTAAAGTGGAGTTTTATGTCATGACTTTGAGCACTTCACGAGAACCGATCTGAGCAAACAATGTTATTGATTACTTTTTGCGTTACCCTTGCAATGTCTCTGGTTGTTTTTTCAAGGTCGTTATTTTGAATAGAGAAATAGGGGTGGTTCTCAACTGTCGTCACCAGCAATTGTGTTGTTGAGCTTCCTGTATTGACTGTGTCTAAATGTGAACTGTGCTGAATCATTCTCGCTGTGTTTGTGTGCAGCACCTTCCGCCAGCAGCCTCCTCCACGGCCTAAGTTTCAGTCTACAGGAGATGGTGACCAAATCCCCTAGCCTGCCCAGCACAACAGCTAGCATGGGCAGCATTCAGGTACACCCAGCCTCAAAAACCTGCTAAAAGTATCCTTGTGTCTGTGTGTGCTGACTCATTGTTACTGACTGGCTCTACCTCTCCTCTCTCCCTAGGCCCTCGGTGGGAAGCCCCAGGGTCAGGTTCTTAACTCCATAGATACTGCCAGCAGCACTCTGCTCCGGGCAGTGCCTGTGGTCTCCACTGGAGGGCTGACCAAGACAACTGCCATCCACCAGCTACTCAACAACGGTGGGCTGGCCAAGCCGGCGAGTGGCCTCCCCGGCCTGCCACACATCTTCACCCAGAGTGCCGGTACGTCTCGAACTGCCAAACCAAGGCGGCCACGCTGAATGCCCAGGGTTAACTCCTTAACCCCTTGTTTCGGGAAAGCTAGAATAGCAGGACGGGCCCTATCGCCAGTTCACTTTGGCCACACTACAGATGGGTGACACAGATAGTGGACAGCATGATCAGTAATGTGTATGCAGATAGTCATCTATGAAGATCCTAGGTGTTGTCAGTATTTGAAAAGACAGACTTGCAGCTGTGTAACATCGAGTATATAGATTTGTATCGTACGGGATGTATTTTTGTACTAATTATCATGTTTGAAAGAGCCATAAGGAAAACATCAATGAATACCATGATCTGGAGGGATGTGACATTGGAATTAGAAGTTTGATGAAGTCAAGTTTAATAGTTATTGTTTCTGAATCAATGGAAGTCTGTGTCAAATGTAAATGTTCAAAATGCTGACATGAGAATCCGTCAATGGCATGTTCATATTTGCATGATGTTGCATTGAATACATGGAACTCTTGATACAAAATTGATGTCACAAGAATTGTGAATCAGGAGGGCCAAAAATGAGTCCATTTTAATATTTGACTAAATGTCACATGACTACAGAATATGTCAATGGCCCTGTTCAGAATGAATTTCTTCACCACATACGTCCACTCGGTAAAGATGGTCTTCATGTTACATTATTAATTAAATCACCTGCAAGCAGCAGCCGTACTTCCAGATGCGCACAAGGACCCACAGACTCACTTTGGAGGGAGTAGAAGAGTTGAAGACAGTAATATTCACATCCGGCATATGTTTCTGTTTCTATCATTGCAATAAAGACTGGAAAATAACCCATGTTTTCATTCCTATTTTTTGATGGAGAAATGGATGTTGCTGTTAAGATATCCAAGTCTTCCACTCCTTCCCCAGGATTGCTGTTGTCTTTGGAGGCTTATTTTTGTAATTCTGTGTAAAGTTCGAACCTGGATGAATCATTTACGCTAAGACTAAAACAAGTTATTTTTATCCTTACATACTCCAGTAGAAATCCTGTATATACGGGAAGATCTCAATTGCATACACCTCGCATCCTCTACACAAAACCCATTTGAGGACAGGGACCTCTGGCTTTCTCATCCAATGGGTTTTGAGAAGGAGAGAGGATGCGAGGAGTATGCAATTGAGATCTTTCCTCACTGTGTCTCCTGACATGGACTGTTCCCGTCATTGAGAAAAGCAAGCCAGACATGAAAATACAGCCAAACACCAAATACGCCCTTGGGAAATATTTGATCTGATTTAAATATTTTTCCCCCATCGGATTAACACTGCTGGATACTCGCTGTTCAGGAATGTCAGTTGGAAAGTTGCCTGCTTTGCTGTGTCTGGGGAAAATTCTGTCTGAACTAGGCTTGACACCAAGATCAAGTTAAAAGATCAGAGTAGATGTGTAACCCATGCCATCTCTGTGTTGGCAGCAGGGCTGCAGAGCCCCCAAAAATATAATTGTGACACTGCGAGGACAGCCCAGCAGAATGACTGCACTGGGCTAGGCTGTGGGTGGCAAACATCCCGTCACTCCCTGACCTTAGTTATCTTTGTTTTCTTTATTATTTTGGTTAGGTCAGAGGGTGGTATGTGTGTTTTTGTCTTGTCTAGGTTTTTTTGTATATCTATGGGGTTTTGGTATGTAGGTCTATGGTGGCCTGAATTGGTTCCCAATCAGAGACAGCTGTTTATCGTTGTCTCTGATTGGGGATCCTATTTATGTTGCCATTTTGGTTTTGTGGGTTATTATTCTATGTTTAGTTGCCTGTTCACACTAGTCATATTGCTTCACGGTTCGTTTTTGTTATTTTGTATAGTTTTGTTCAGTGTTGCATTCGATTAATAAATTAGAATGTACGCCTTTCACACTGCGCCTTGGTCTCCTTATGACTACCGTGACAGAATAACCCACCAAACCAGGACCAAGCAGCGTGAAAAGGAGGAACAGCTCTTAATGGGGAAATGGACCTGGGAGGAGATATTAGATTGAGCAGGACTGTGTCCAGGGGAGTATCACCGTCCTAAGGAGGAGTTAGAGGCAGCGAAAGCGGAACGGTGATACTACGAGGATAAATACAGGAGAATAGAGGAACAGCGATGATATGAAGGTACACGGATAGCACGGAAGCCCGAGAGGCAGCCCCAAAAAAACAATTTTGGGGGCACACGAGGAGATTGCATGAGTCAGATCGGAGACCTGAGCCGACTCCTCGTGCTTACTGTGGGGAGCATGTTACTGGTCAGGCACCGTGTTATGCGGTAGAGCGCACAGTGCGCTATTCTAGCCCGGTGCGCTCTATTCCAGCTCCTCGCATTGGCCGGACTAGAATGGGCATCAAGCCAGGAAGGAGGGTGCCGGCTCAGCGCTCCTGGTCTCCAGTAGACCTCTTTGGACCAGGATATCCTGCGCCGGCTCTGTGTACTGTGTCTCCGGTGAGTCTGCACAGCCCACTGCGTCCTGTGCCAGCGCAACAATAAACATCCAGCCAGGACAGGTTGTCAGCTCTACACTCCAGACCTCCAGTGCGCCTCCACAGTCCAGTACGTCCTGTGCCTGCTCCCCGTACTCGCCCTGAGGTGTGTGTCACCAGCCCAGTACCACTAGTGCCAACACCACGCACCAGGCTTCCAGTGAGCCTCCAGGGTCCAGTACGCCCTGCTCCTCGCACTCGCCCTGAGGTGCGTGTCCCCAGCCCGGTACCACCAGTGCCGGAACCAGGCCTACCGTGCGCCTCGGCAGTCCAGAGCGTCCGGCGACAGTACCCATTCCAGTCTGGAACCTCCAACGACGGGCCACAGTCCGGGCCTCCTCCGACGGGCCACAGTCCGGGGCCTCCTCCGACGGGCCACAGTCCGGGGCCTCCTCCGACGGGCCACAGTCCGGGGCCTCCTCCGACGGGCCACAGTCCGGGGCCTCCGACGACGGGCCACAGTCCGGGGCCTCCGACGACGGGCCACAGTCCGGGGCCTCCGGCGACGGTCCCCAGCCCGGGGTGTCCGGCGACGGTCCACGGGTCAGTGCTACAAGAGCGGACTCAGTGTAAAGAAGGGGGGCGGCGTCCAGAACCAGAGTCGCCACAGAGGTTAGATGCCTACCCAGACCCTCCCATATAGGTTTAGATTTGCTGCCGGGAGTCCGCACCTTTGGGGGGGGGGGGGGGGGGTACTGTCATGCCCTGACCTTGGTTATCTTTGTTTTCTTTATTATTTTGGTTAGGTCAGGGTGTGACGAGGGTGGTATGTGTGTTTTTGTCCTGTCTAGGGTTTTTCTGTATATCTATGGATGATGTCTAGGTATATGTAGGTCTATGGTGGTCTGAATTGGTTTCCAATCAGAGACTGCTGTTTATTGTTGTCTCTGATTGGGGATCCTATTTTGGTTGCCATTTTCCATTTTGGTTTTGTGGGTTATTATTCTATGTTTAGTTGCCTGTTCGCACTAGGCATATTGCTTTACGGTTCGTTTTGTTATTTTGTATAGTTTTGTTCAGTGTTGCATTCGTTTAATAAATTAGAATGTACGCTTATGACGCTGCGCCTTGGTCTCCTCCTTATGACGACCGTGACACATCCTGATATGAAAGTCTGTCTCCTCGCAAACATGTTAACTTTTATCACATTTTCTAAAACAATGTTTTGTTACCAAATATCCTGAGTGTACAAAATGTTAGGAACATATTAGAACAAACATTAGAAACATATCCTAATATTGAGTTGTACCCACTTTTGCCCTCACAACAGCCTCAAATTGTCAGGGCATGGACTCTACAAGGTGTCAAGAGTTCCACAGGGATGCTGGCCCATGGTGACTCCAATGCTTCCCACAGTTGTCAAGTTGACTGGATGTCCTTTGGGTTGTGGACTGTTCTTGATACACACAGGATACACACTTGGCATTGCCAAGGAGATGGCGCCGGAGGAGATGGCTGCCGTTTTACGGCAAGCAGGACTCACACGATATTCTCCAAACACCCCAAAGGGCAGACATCCCAATTATTCGCAAAAGGAAACCACGCAGAGGACGAAGAGCCAGATGCCCCGTCCGGACCCGCAGAAGGCAACTAGGAAAGCTGCCGTTACCGTCTATTACTCGCCAACGTGCAATCATTGGACAATAAACTAGACAAGGTACGATCACGAATATCCTACCAACGCGACATCAAAAACTGTAATATCCTATGCTTCACGGAATCGTGGCTGAATGACGACATGGATATTCAGCTAGCGGGATACACGCTGCACCGGCAGGATAGAACAGCACACTCCAGTAAGACAGACTACACATTGTGTAGACCCAGATGCAAACCATGTCAAATAAACAATCGTTTAATATTCCAACAGGGGCAGGCAATAGGGTGTGACAAAAAAGGCCTGTGTTGTTGATGGTATACTCAATGAAATGATAAAATATGCAGATAACAAATTGGCTATACTTAAACTATTTGACAGCATCCTAATCTCTGGCATCTTCCCCAATATTTGTACCCAAGAACTGATCACCCCAATCAACAAAAGTGGAGACAAATTTGACCTCAATAACTGTGGTGGGATATGCGTCGACAGCAAACTTGGGAGAATCTTCTGCAATATCATTAACAGCAGACTCGTACATTTCCTCAGTGAAAACAATGTACTGAGCAAATGTTAAATTGACCTTTTACCAAATTACCGTACAACAGACCATGTATTCACCCTGCACACCCTAATTGACAGACAAACAAACCAAAACAAAGGAAAAGTCTTCTCATGCTTTATTTATATAAAAAAAGCAATTTGGCTTCAGGGTCTGCTATACAAAGTGATGGAATGGGTGTTGGGGGAAAAACATGCAACATTTTAAAATCCATGTACACAATTGCCAAATAACATGATTAAATTGCCAAAAAACACACACAATTCTTTCCACAGGGCCGTGGGGTGAGACAGGGATGCAGCTTAAGCCCCACTGTCTTCAACATGTATATCAACGGCACTAGAACAGTCTGCAGCACCCGGCCTCACCCCACTAGAATCTGAAGTTAAATATCTACTGTTTGCTAATGATCTGGTGCTTCTGTCCCCAACCAAGGAGGGCACCTAGATCTTCTGTACAGATTCTGTCAGACCTGGGCCCTGACAGTAAATCTCAGTAAGTCAAAAATGATGGTGTTCCAAATCATACAAATACAAATTCAATCTAGACACCGTTGTGCATATTTGTAAACAACAGCTGGTGCACGAAATCTAAGGAGGTCTCTAGATTTTGCTCGCCTGAAGTAGAGTATATTGTGATAAATTGCAGGTCACACTACTTGCCTAGAGAGTTCTCAGCTATACTTTTTTGTCGCTGTTTATTTACCACCACAGACGGTTGCTGGCACTAAGACCGCTCAGCTGTATAAGGAAATAAGCAAATAGGAAACCACTCACCCAGAGGCGGCGCTCCTGGTGGCCGGAGACTTTAATGCAGGGAAACTTAAATCAGTTCTACCAAATCTCTATCAACATGTTAAATGTGCAACCAGAGGGAAAAAAATCTAGATCACCTGTACTCCACACACAGAGGCGCGTACAAAGCTTTCCCTCGCCCTCCATTTGGTAAATCCGACCACAACTCTATCCTCCTATTCCTGCTTACAAGCAAAAATTAAAGCAGGAAGCACCAGTGACTCGGTCTATAAAAAAATGGTCAGATGAAGCAGATGCTAAACTACAGGACTACTTTGCTATTCCAGACTGGAATATGTTCCGGGATTCTTCCGTTGACATTGAGGAATACACCACATCAGTCACTGGCTTTATCAATAAGTGCATTGAGGACGTCGTCCCCACAGTGACTGTACGTACATACCCCAACCAGAAGCCATGGATTACAGGCAACATTCGCACTGAGCTAAAGGGTAGAGCTGCCGCTTTCAAGGTGCGGGACTCTAACCCGGAAGCTTACAAGAAATCCCGCTATGCCCTGCGACGAACCGTCAAACAGGCAAAGCGTCAATACAGGGCTAAGATTGAATCATACTACACCGGCTCCGGCGCTTGTCGGATGTGGCAGGGCTTGCAAACTATTACAGACTACAAAGGAAGCACAGCCGCGAGTTGCCCAGTGACACGAGCCAACCAGATGAGCTAAATCACTTCTATGCTCGCTTCGAGGCAAGCAACGCTGAGGCATGCATGAGAGCATCAGCTGTTCCGGACGACTGTGTGATCACGCTCTCCGTAGCCGACGTGAGTAAGACCTTTAAACAGGTCAACGTACACAAGGCTGCGGGGCCAGGCGGATTACCAGGAAGTGTGCTCCGGGCATGTGCTGACCAACTGGCAGGTGTCTTCACTGACATTTTCAACATGTACCTGATTGAGTGTAATACCAACATGTTTCAAGCAGACCACCATAGTCCCTGTGCCCAAGAACACAAAGGCAACCTGCCTAAATGACTACAGACCCGTAGCACTCACGTCTGGAGCCATGAAGTGCTTTGAAAGGTTGGTAATGGCTCACATCAACACCATTATCCTAGAAACCCTAGACCCACTCCAATTTGCATACCGCCCAAACAAATCAGATGATGCAATCTCTATTGCACTCCACACTGCCCTTTCCCACCTGGACAAAAGGAACACCTATATGAGAATGCTGTTCATTGACTACAGCTCAGCGTTCAACACCATAGTACCCTCAAAGCTCATCACCAAGCTAAAGAACCTGGGACAAAACACCTCCCTTTGTAAGTGGATCCTGGACTTCCTGACAGGCCGCCCCCAGGTGGTGAGGGTAGGTAGCAACACATCTGCCATGCTGATCCTCAACACTGGAGCTTCCCAGGGTGCGTGCTCAATCCCCTCCTGTACTCCCTGTTCACCCACGACTGCATGGCCAGGCACGACTCCAACACCATCATTAAGTTTGCTGACGACACAACAGCCTGATCACCGACAACGACGAGACAGTCTCTAGGGAGGAGGTCAGAGACCTAGCCGGGTGGCGCCAGAATAACAACCTATCTCTCAACGTAACCAAGACTAAGGAGATGATTGTGGACTACAGGAAAAGGAGCACCGAGCACGTCCCCATTCTCATCGACGGGGCTGTAGTGGAGCAGGTTGAAAGCTTCAAATTCCTTGGTGTCCACATCAACAACAAACTAGATTGGTCCAAACACACCAAGACAGCCGTGAAGAGGGCATGACAAAGTCTATTCCCCCTCAGGAAACTAAAAAGATTTGGCATGGGTCCTGAGATCCTCAAAAGGTTCTACAGCTGCAACATCAAGAGCATCCTGACCGGTTGTATCACTGCCTTGCACGGCAATTGCTCGACCTCCGACCGCAAGGCACTTCAGAGGGTAGTGCGTATGGCCCAGTACATCACTGGGGCTAAGCTGCCTGCCATCCAGGACCTCTACACCAGGCGGTGTCAGAGGAAGGCCCTAAAAATTGTCAAAGACCCCAGCCACCCCAGTCATAGACTGTTCTCTCTACTACCACATGACAAGCGGTACCGGAGTGCCAAGTCTAAGACAAAAAGGCTTCTCGACAGTTTTTACCCCCCAAGCCATAGGACTCCTGAACAGGTAACCAAATGGTTACCCGGACTATTTGCATTGTGTGCCTCCTGGCTCGCAGTCGACGTCCCACCCCTATTTTACCATGCTGCTGCTACTCTCTGTTTACCTTATATGCATAGTCACTTTAACTCTACATTCATGTACATACTACCTAAATTGGCCTGACCAACCAGTGCTCCCACACATTGGCTGCTCGGGCTATCTGCATTGGGTCCCACCACCCGCCAACCCCTCGTTTTACGCTCTGCTAATCTCTGTTCATCATATATGCATAGTCACTTTAACGATACCTACATGTACATACTTCTTCAATTAGCCTGACTAACAGGTGTCTGTATATAGCCTTGCTACCCTTTTTTCAAATGTTTTATTTCTTTACTTACCTACACACCCACACATACCTTTTTTTCCCGCACCCATTGGTTAGAGCCTGTAAGTAATCACGAAAAGAGCAGGTGTTCTTAATGTTTTGTACACTGTATATCCTCTTTTTCAGTGATGACCTAATGATGATCATGATGACTGAATCATGCCAGATGCCAAATGTGATGCCATCATCCTGAACGGGGCTATGATCTGACTATTCAGATATGTAGATATGAGTTAGTTTATGTACCCCCTGCCCTTACGTCTACTCCCACCCCAATGCAGCAGAGGAACACTACATTACGTAAAGGATTCAATTCCCCATGGTTTGAGATGACTAGCTGTGTAGTGGATGAGTCTCCATTCTGCTACAGGCATTCTCCATCTACCCAACTGCCATATGTTGAGAGTTGAGGGCTTACATTATTGAAGGTATTTTGTCACATTTTGTCATCCTCAGCATCGTTGAAAAGGATAGCCCTAACAATTATTTTCTGTATGCTTTGTTCTGTAACTTTGTTTAACTCCAGTTGGGTCAATTAATTTATAATTTGACCTCTATCTCATGGGAGGAATTATATAAAGCTTTTTGGCCTGGCAAGATGTTTCACAAATATGTGTGGGACATTGTTCACATTTATTAATAGGTGGACTACTCCTGTGTTGTAAATATGTATTTACAGATCAAACATTTTACTTTTAAATGGAACAAGAGCGAGGTGAGAGGACGTGATTGTTATCACAGAGGTTCACCATCATTTTGAGCTTTTCATGTAAGTTTGAATAGCTCATCATTGGCTAGTAGTGAAGCATTGAACAAGCACATCATTATCTTCATACGTTATTCTTCTGCACTGTGTCTTCATTACACACATGGGTAACAGTCAGACAATATAGAGGAGAGAGTATGTTTTCGCTCTTATATAAGCCCAGCTTTGTCTGTGATAAACAGGGGATAAGTAAGCCAGTCCTGAAGTCCTGCTGTTGGACTAACTTCCCCACAGTTCATGGTCATATTTATTCCTTCAGGCAATCCATGTTTCACTCCTACCACAATGCCACATGGGTCATCTATAATGTGGGCTGCAAGTGTTTGTCTCAAACATACTTTCTACATTAAGCTTTGTATGTGGACACCTGCTCGTCGAACATCTCATTCCAAAATCATGGGCATTAATATGGAGTTGGTTCCCACTTTGCTGCTATAACAGCCTCCACTCTTCTGGGAAGGCTTTCCACTAGATGTCAGGACAATGCTTGTTTCCATTCAGCCACAAGAGCATTAGTGAGGTTGTGCACTGATGTTTGGCAATTAGGCCTGGCTCGCAGTCGACGTTCCAATTCATCCCAAAGGTGTTCAATGGGGTTGAGATCAGGGCTCTGTGCAGACCAGTCAAGTTCTTCCACACCGATCTCGACCAAGCATTTCTGTATGGACCTCACTTTGTGCACGGGGGCATTTTAATACTGAAACAGGAGAGGGCCTTCCCCAAACTTTTGCCACAAAGTCGGAAGCACAGAATCTTCTAGAATTTCATTATATGCTGTATCGTTAAGATTTCCCTTCACTGGAACTAAGGGGCCCGAACCATGAAAAACAGCCCCTGACCATTATTCCTCCACCAAACTTTACAGTTGTCACTATGCATTTGGGCAGATAGCATTCTCCTGGCATCCGCCATACCCAGATTCGTCCGTCGGACTGCCAGATGGTGAAGTATGATTCATTACTCCAGAGAACATGTTTTCACTGCTCCAGAGTCCAATGACGGTGCACTTTACACGACTCCAGCCAATACTTACCATTGTGCATGGTGATCTTAGGCTTGTGTGCAGCTGCTTGGCCATAGAAACCCATTTCATGAAGCTCCTGATGAACAGTTCTTGTGCTGACGTTGCTTCCAGAGGCAGTTTGGAACTCGGTTTTAGATTTGTGTATTGTTTTGAATTGTTAGATAGATACTACTGCACTGTTGGAGCTAGGAACACAAGCATTTCGCTACACCCGCAATAACATCTGCTAAACGTGTATGTGATCAATTAACATTTGATTAGATTTTTTAGTGAGTGTTGCAACTGAGGACAGACGATTTGTATGCTCTTCAGCACTCGGCGGTCCAGTTCTATGAGCTTGTGTGGCCTACCACTTCGCGTCTGAGCCGTTGTTGCTTCTAGACATTTCCACTTCACAATAAAATCACTTACAGTTGACCGGGGAAGCTCTATCAGGGCATCCTATGATGGTGCCACGTTGAAAGAGCTCTTCAGTACGGGCCATTCTACTGCCAATGATTGTCTATGGAGATTGCATGTCTGTGTGCTCGATTTTAAACACCTGTCAGCAACGGGTGTGGCTAAAATAGCCGAATCCACTCATTTGAAAGGGGTTTCCACATACTTTTGGCCATGTAGTGTAATTTACATCTCCAAAACTGACAAATTTGCTTGGTTGCTTCCCACGCTTACTGAGTGAGACCCCCACTTACTGAGAAATGATTCAGGCCACATTTGATCAGGATCTTTGTGTCAAAATGCCACTTGTATTTAGTCAACACAGCTCCATCCTGTTCACTCCTAAATCACTGGGATGAGACACCTGACAAATCAAACGCTAACTCAACTGTCTTTGCAGACTGATCTACATGTTTTTGCAAACTTTGAATTGTCTACATTGAGTTTGCACAATTGATCATTTTATGCAGTATCATGATCAGAGGAACGGGTAGGAATGGCCTATGTTTGATCTTTTACATGTTTGCTGTCGAGTCATTTGTATTCAGTTAATAATGAAATAATCAATCTTTGTCATGCTTCGTGTTTACTTTTTGATTACAAATAAATGGTGTTTTTCTTTGCAAGTAAAATATGATAATTCCATGTGTTGGCAACAGGTGGCGCTCAACTCAGTAAAAACCATTACTGTTTTAACTGATTCTTAATGATACACAGTATGAGTTATAGCTCCCTCTTTATTTTTCTAAATTAATATTTCCTTTTGTCTCTGATTGCATAGTTAGTTTGATATCTGATTAATAGATTTCATCAAGTGATAATAAGGCTGTGGTATCTTAGTCACATCTATGGAAGGGTTCTGCCTTGTCTGGGGTAGGGGGAAGCCTGTTTGATAAACAGCTTAATGTTTCTTTACAACCAGACAAAATACATGATGAACTGTGTGACTTATAAACCACCTGAGTAGAATAGTGATGACAATGCCAGCCAGGAATAAAAGTGTGTGTGTGCAAGCGTGCGTGCGTGTGTGTCAATCCATCTCCATTGGCCTTTCTTTATATCGACTATGGGAGCAGAGGGTGTGATCATTTGGGATGATGAAACACAAAATGTTATATGTAACTTTGTAATGATAGGTTTTCGATTTACTTACTTTCAAATTACACAAATCAAGTCAAGTTTATTTCTCATATGCACAGGAACACATGGGACACAAAAACATAAGACTGGTTGCTCTTAATTTTCCAGTATTGACCATGTTGAAATGAAATGTGTTTACACAATTCAATCATGTTTGTTAAAGTTAGGGATTATAATTCATTAAAGACTAAGATAAATAACTATTTTTACAGACGAGTAGGTACGGGGCCCCATCGCTGTGGCTCCTCTCCATAGATCCCAACGTGATGATGTGCCACGATCACCGAAGTTTGCAGGCAAATGCACTAGCCCGGAGCACGTCTAGGGAGCGAATCACTGCCCCATAATCAAGACTTTGTGGAGAGGCTGAGCTCTGATTTTAAACCCGCCCTCCGGAGAGATCTAATTTCCCCAAAACCTCCCATTTTCTCTCTCTCCTTCTGTCCCTTTTTCTTTATCTATTATTTTTCGTCTTTCGCTGTAACCCCACTCACGAATCATGGATCTCACAACGAGATGTTTGTTTCTTCTACCCTGCCTTTGCATGATATCTGCGATCGATTTAGAAGCAATAGACACAAGCTACTATGTGGAGCCTACTGCCACTTCAGATGTTATCGACTATAAGGATCCCTGTAAAGCTGGTAAGATTTTGGAACGCTATTTACCTCGTTTATGTGGACCTCAAACATGCCACGAAATGCTTTTTGTGTGTCTGGAAGCTTGTGGTCAGTGAAGGAAATGCATTTGGAGATGACAGCGGTGAATCGAGTTTTAAAAGGTATAAGGATATTTTATATTTCTTTATTTTTGACCTATTTTCATAGTTTAGCTGATTCACGCGTTGAACATAACATACTGTTGACATAGCTAGTGGTGGAAAGTTGGCACTCGTTGAAATAAAATAAGGACAATGTCATTTCTCAGGGTATAATGTTAAAGGCATGGAAGAAAAAAAAAAGTTAAGAATTTTTACTGGAACATAATGCAAACATGTTATTAGTTTAAAAGTTGTGTCATGTCTTTATAGAAAGTATTTTTAATGTATGATCTTTCTGTGTAGTTAAAAAAATATGGCATTTTTAGAATAGCCTATTTAAAGAGATTTTAAGGAGTTCTAGCCTAACTTGGAAGAATAAAGATCCATTGGAGAGCACTAAATAATCACCTATTGAACTGTCAGTTGAAACTATTATAATCCTTTCTACCGATCTTACGTTCACTTATTAATTAGGCCTTGATCGTGAAGAAAAACGCTGCATTTTAGTATGTTATGAGGCTCCAGTGTTACCCACTTGGTTTTGTCATTGCGCAAAATGACCTGCATTTAATACTTCACCGGCTGTTCATGTGACCACTGAAAACAAGCAGCTGGAGGGGGTGCTGTAATGTAGTCCACACCTGGTCTATTATATTATTATCCTCATCTCCAGTTCTGACCACTCTAAATCCCAATTCTGTTTACATTAATTGGGAGCCTATGTGATCTTCTAAATATACACTACACGACCAAAAATATGTGGACACTAGCATGAAAAACAGGCCCACACCATTATTCCTCCTCCAACACCAAACTTTACAGTTGACACTATACATTAAGGCAGGTAGCTTTCTTCTGGCAAACACAGATTTGTCCATCGGACTGCCAGATGCTGAAGTGTGATTCATCACTCCAGAGAACGCATTTCCACTGCTCATGAATCTAATGGCTGCCAGCTTTACAGCCAACGCGTGGCATTGCACATAGTGATCTTTGGCTTGTGTGAACCTGCTCGGCCATGGAAACCCATTTCATGAAGCTCCCGATGAGCAGTTCTTGTGGTGACGTTGCTTCCATAGACCGTTTGGAACTCAGTCATTTGTGTTGTAACCGAGGACAGAGGATGTTTTTGCGTTTCAGCACTCGGCGGTCCCGTTCCGTGAGCTTGTGTAGCCAACCACTTCGTGGCTGAGCCGTTGTTGCTCCTAGACGTTTCCACTTCACAATAACAGCACTTACAGTTGACCGAGGCAGCTCTAGCAGGGAAATTTCTCCCAAGGATGAACCAGACTTGTGGAGGTCTACAATTTTTTTCCTAAGGTCTTGGCTGATTTCTTTTGATTTTCCCATGATGTCAAGCAAAGAGGCACTGAGTTTGAAGGTAGACCTTGAAATACATCCACAGGTACACCTCCAATTGACTCAAATTATGTCAATTAGCCTATCAGAAGCTTCTAAAGCCATGATATAATTTTCTGGAATTTTCCAAGCTTTTTGAAGGCACAGTCAACTTAGTGTATGTAAACTTCTGATCCACTGGAATTGTGATACAGTGAAATAATCTGCCTGTAAACAATTGTTGGAAAAATTCCTTGTGTCATGCACAAAGTATATGTCCTAACCGACCGAGAAATTTGTGGAGTGGTTGAAAAACAAGTTTTAATGACTCCAACCTAAGTCTCTGCAAACTTCCGAATTCAACTGTATATATTATTTTAAAAGCAGCCAACAAGTGCTCACCATATTTGGGAACTCCTTCAAGACTGTTGGAAATGCATTCCAGGTGAAGCTGGTTGACAGCTTTGCAATCTCTTGGCATTCTCTCAAGTTCAAAGGGTGGCTACTTTGAAGAATGTATAAAATGCCATTTTTTGATGTAACACTTTTTTTGGTCACTACATGACTCCATATGTTTTATTTCATAGTTGGGAAGTCTTCACTTCTATTCTACAATGTAGAAAATAGTAAAAATCAAGAAAAACTCTTGAATGGGTGTGTCCAAACCTTTGACTGGTACTGTGTATATATCTTGGCTGTTGTTTGTTTACGTGGTATTTCTCTTATCATATGGATATTCTCCCATAGCCTAGGTTGTAGGCATAGCCGCGGGAAGTTGTGGTGGTGAGGGTGCTGCAGCACCCCCTGAAAAATCTGAATAAAAAGAAAACAATATTATGCACTGTGCCTTAACCAGTTCTGCATTAGCGATTCGATATAGCCGTCTCTAGCGTGCCGGAAAATCTCAGCACCCCCCTCCAGCAGAGGCAACAACAAGAAACGTAGACTAAAATCATTCCAATCCTGATTTAAAATTGCAATGGCTGTTTACCTGTAAAGGCTGGCTTTAGGACCATGCAGAGCATTGGAGAGCAGCCTATGTGCCTTTTTCTGTCACTTTTAGAAAGCAGAGGGCAGAGACGGTGCCATTTCCTTTGCCGAAAAGCTGTTTAGACAGTGTGCTGATGTAACAGTATAACTTTAGTCCGTCCCCTCGCCCCTACCCGGGTTCGAACCAGGGACCCTCTGCACACAGACAACTGACACCCACGAAGCATCGTTACCCGTCGCTCCACAAAAGCCATGGCCCTTGGGGAACCACTACTTCAAGGTCTCAGAGCAAGTGACGTCACCGATTGAAACACTATTAGCGCGCACCACCTCTAACTAGCTAGCCATTTCACATAGGTTACACTCACCCCTCATTTGACGACCTCCTTTTCCGCAGCAACCAGTGATCCGGGTCAACAGCATCAATGTAACAGTATAACTTTAGTCCGTCCCCTCGCCCCGACCCGGGCTCGAACCAGGGACCCTCTGCACACATCAACAACTGACACCCACGAAGCATCGTTACCCATCGCTCCACAAAAGCCACGGCCCTTGCAGAGCAAGTGGAACCACTACTTCAAGGTTTCAAAGCGAGTGAGGTCGCCGATTGATACACTATTAGCGCGCACCACTGCTAACTAGCTAGCCATTTCACATCGGTTACACTGATTGCTTTGAATTTGATGTTGGCATTTGAACTTGGTCTTGTAAGCGTTGTTGTAATCTGATAGCCAGAGGTTCATTTTAATTGTGAGGAGGGGAGTCCTCCTTTTTTGAAACCAAAAGCTGTTTTATTGCTATTAAAATATAGGTTGTGATAGCTGTAAGCCTAATTTATTATTTTAAATTTTTCACCCAGCAGGCTAGTGCAATTTTGGTTTCATGTTGGCCTATAGATATGAAAATAAACAACTGAATAACAGCATTTTCCAAAAATACATGTCTTGTTTTTGGCTTCGAAGACTATAACAATTGCAGGCTATAACAATGTGCATTGTCATGCAGTGACAGAATGATAATTGATATCATGCAAATTATTATCTAGTTGGGCTAACTTTTTTTACTTCTCGCTATAGCTGGCAGTACCTACAGTTGAAGTGGGAAGTTTACATACACTTAGGTTGGAGTCATTAAAAAAAATGTTTCAACCACTCCGCAAATTTCTTATTAACCTACTATAGTTTTTGCAAGTTTGTTGTGTCATGCACAAAGTAGATGTCCTAAGTATTTTTTCCAACTATTGTTTACAGACATATTATTTCACTTATAAATCACTGTATCACAATTCCACAGGGTCAGAAGTTTACATACACTAAGTTGACAGTGCCTTGGAAAATTCCAGAAAATGATGTAAAAAAGGTACAGGTACAAAAGTATCTATATCCACAGTAAAACGAGTCCTATAACGACATAACCTGAAAGGCCGCTCAGCAAGGAAGAAGCCACTGCTCCAAAACTGCCATAAAAAAAGCCAGACTACGGTTTGCAACTGCACATGGGGACAAAGATCGTACTTTTTGGAGAAATGTCCTCTGGTCTGATGAAATAAAAATGGAACTGCTTGGCCATAATTAACATCGTTATGTCAAGAAGTAAAAAAGGGGAGGCTTGCAAGCCAAAGAACACCATCCCTACCGTGAAGCACAGGGGTGGCTGCATCATGTCTGCTTTGCTGCAGGAGGGAGGGACTGGTGCACTTCACAAAATAGATGGCATCACGAGGATGGAAAATTATGGGGATATATTGAAACAACATCTCAAGACATCAGTTTATGCTTGATTGCAAATGGGTCTTCCAAATGGACAGTGACCCCAAGCATACTTCCAAAGTTGTGGCAAAATGGCTTAAGGACAACAAAGTCACGGTATTGGAGTGGCCATCAAAAAGCCCTGACCTCAACCCTAAAGAAAATGTGTTGGCAGAACTGAAAAAGCGTGTGCGAGCAAGGAGGCCTACACACCTGACTCAGTTACACCAGCTCTGTCAGGAGGAATGGGCCAAAATTCACCCAAGTTATTGTGGGAAGCTTGTGGAAGGCTACCCAAAACGTTTGACCCAAGTTCAACAATTTAAAGGCAATGCTACCAAATACTAATTGAGTGTATGTTAACTTCTGACCCACTGGGAATGTGATGGAAGAAATTAAAGCTGAAATAAATAATTCTCTCTACTATTATTCTGACATTTCACATTCTTAAAATAAAGTGGTGATCCTAACTTACCTAAGACAGGGAATCTTTACTCGGATTAAACGTCAGGAATTGTGAAAACTGGGGTTAAATATATTTGGCTACGGTGTATGTAAACTTCTGTACATCATCATCCTCTGCCTGCATCCCTACCTGAAGCCTACCTGCCTCTGCTGTAATGCATTTCCACCTCTCGCTCTTGCTTGTCCATCGTCCTGAATTAACAGATCATTCTTGCTGGAAAAACGTCATTAAATATTGCTAATTATTTAGCTATAGTGTGGATGTAGGGCTGTTTTTGTGTATATTGAGCACCCAGATGTTTCCCTCCCCTGACAATTTAATGCAGACAGGCAAATACAATAATGAGCTGGGTACAGACATTAGAAGGAATGGTGATAAGCGCACCAGACAATGACACTGTCATAGTAGACTGTATGCGCCGTTCAAAAGGGTGACTTCATATAGCAGGGGGTCTGCAATCTTTTTCATATGAGTGACAATTTACAATTGATCCTACAATTTCTAAAGATCTCCGTGCCAGTTATGATTTTCATATAAGCATTGTAGGCTACTCAACTCTGCCCAGGAAATGTCTAACTGCCCACAAACTGAATAGCCTAATTCTACCTGGCTAATAGACAGAGACGCTGTCCATTCAGCCACCCCCCACGGAGCTCCACTATGCCTACCTGTACCGAGGCACTGTCCATTCAGCGGTGCTGAATCCCGAGCACTGCCTTAATGTGTAGGTTTTTCATAATTCCCTGGTCGAGTTGTTTGTCCTTGTCGATTGTAGGCCTAAGTAATTCCTTTTATGTATGCCTTTTATTTCAATGCATGTGCAGGATTTTTCTGGTATAGTGTCAATGTCGGCCTTGATAGCGTGTATTATGCATCTATTTCATCATGTTGCACTGTTCCCCAGTCTGTGGAGCATATGTATGAGGATGAGTAGTACATTGTACATGCCATTTCACAGACATTTAAACCTAATATTGACGTGATAATGTCGGACATTTTTTTTTTTTGCTGTTCTCCAAATAGCATTATATTGTTTTAAAATTGTGTATAAGTACAGTAAATGAGCTTCAACTGGCGGGTGTATTTCAACACACCCCGCTTTGCCATACCCTAGGTTTAGCTGAGCTGCACTACCCCCACCCCCCAAACTTTGGCTATGGTTGTAGGGGTCCTTCATTTATAACCCAGGCAAGATGTGTAGCCTAATTAAATCCAATCAATATATTCTGATTACATCAAGATCTGATTACACCATCCTCTGGCTAGTTTATTTCTACAAATATGACAACATTCAGAACAGAATAGGCATGTATATTTTGTGTGGAAGAGCATATCTCAGTTGTCATCGTAATAAACAATGTGCTGTGAATTCACTGTCTCCCAAAGTGTCTGGTGAATTTCTAGAGATTATTTTCTCCATCTGCTGAAGGCATTTAGTTTACAGACAAGAGACATGTCTCCTGGTACTTAAATTGTTTGGCGCTTGTGCCTGTCTCATTCTCGCTTGACAGCATCATGCAGATGAAGGGTATGTGTAAAGTCCTTCATGTCTCTGTTAGTCCTCCTACTTCTCCTCCTCTGTCTTCATTTATCCTCAGTCCAGTGGCCTGGATTCTTTGTCCTGTTTTTCTACGGAGAAGAGCTGGGTTGAGCATGATCCCAGCCACTCTATTTGGGCAATTCCACGATAACGGAATTGCGCTGAGACTAAAATTTTTCACTTACAATGTATGCCAAACCAAAACCAATGATTTCAAAGTTTAACAAACCATATAACTCTATGATCAAGGACTACTTTTAAAAATTTACAATGAACATTTGTCAAAAACACATTTACTGGAAGAGCTGTGCAGATGCAAAGTTGGGACAGAATTTCTGTAATATCTCCCTAATATTTGACCACGTTTTCCAAAACTTTTAAATATCTGCTCCGAATTAAGTTTCAAAGATGTCTGCAGAAATGATTGGGTGTCAGCTATGACATGACACCTTGCGTTTAAAAATATATATATTTTGGTTATTGAACTACAGTAAGTGAAGTGGATTTACACCTGGTAACATAATTGTGGTAACGGATATTCATCATGGGTCCCTGATCAATATTACACAGAAATGCATCATTATGGATTTGTTGCATGTCATTCTCTTCATGGTGATGTATCCTAAATAGGATTCAGTACAGCACATTATAGTGTACTCAGCTCTAGTGTGCTCAACTGTATTGTAATAAGCTCTACTTTAGTTTTCTTTACTATACTGTGCTGTCCAAGCATAGCCATCTATGATTGGTTCTGATTTGGTGGAGGATGCTGGTTATAGAATTACATAGGAAAGAGATGGGGCTCATGGGTAGGTGTCATTAACCTTTATTTAACCAGGTAGGCCAGTTGAGAACAAGTTCTCATTTACAACTGCGACCTGGCCAAGATAAAGCAAAGCAGTGCGACAAAATCAACAACAGAGTTACACATAAACAAACGTACAGTCAATAACACAAAAATCTATGTACAGACTGTGCAAATGTAGGGAGGTTGGCAATAAATAGGCCCTAGAGGTGAAAATAATTACAATTTAGCATTAATACTGGAGTGATAGATGTGCAGATGATGATGTGCAAGTAGAGATACTGGGGTGCAAAAGAGCAAGAGGGTAAGTAATAATATGGGGGTGAGGTAGAAGGAAAGAGATGGAGAGAGGGTTCCAGACTAGAGTTTTTTTAATAACTTAATCATTCATAAAGAAAATGTATATCAGTGAAAACACAAACTAATTGATAGGTCCACCTTTACTTGTTACTTCTGTGAACGTTCATTATCCTCCCTCATATGGATGCTTGTGGAAGGCTACCTGAAACGTTTGACCAAAGTTAAACAATTTAAATGCAATGCTACCAAATACTAATTGAGTGAATGTGATCTTCTGATCCACTGGGAATGTGATGAAAGAAATAAAAGCTGAAATAAATCATTCTCTCTACTATTATTCTGACATTTCACATTCTTAAAATTAAGTGGTGATCCTAACAAACCTAGAATTAAATGTCAGGAATTGTGAAAAACCGAGTTGAAATGTATTTGGCTAAGGTGTATGTAAACTTCCAACTTCATCTCTATATAAAATGTGTATATATATATAAAATGTGTATATATATATATATATATATATATATATAACTCTTAGCTTTCATTTGACACCCAATTTTACATGCTCCTATGAACCTCACATGTTGGTGCTCATGGGTCTTTTTACATGGAAATGACCAGAGGCAGAACATAATAAAAGTGGTGTTTTGCAATACAGAATCCATCACACACACACACTGCTCTAATTTCATATAGCTTGTTTATACTTTTCTTGTATGTAGTGAGGCGTGATTACGTGAGATGTTTTTTACGGGGGGTTCAAGAGGTTGCTTCCTCTACTATCTACACAGATCTGTTTAGAGGAGCAACGTTATCAGTATTTGTCATCTCAGTTGTCCAGGCAAATTGTTTAACTTACAAATAGGAACATGTGGGATCTGACTCATGGTTAGGAGCCCCCTGGAAGCAGAGTAAATCAATCAGTACAAGTGCTCCAAGTGGGATTCCTAAATGTAAACAAGTATGTTTTCATCATGGGCTGGAATTAAGGATGCAACATGAACAAACATGTGCAGTGTTTTCTGAAGATCAAAGGTCCGAAGTGTCAGTTTTTTGCTCGTTGCTTATTCCATTGACCTAACATGATATCTTTAACTTGTCTAGTTGGAGCAAATTACCAAAATCAAACAAACAAATGTCAGGAAGTCATTTCTTGACATATTTTAGTAGTGATGGTAGACCAGTCCCATCATCATTTGAACAGTGGGTTAATGTGTTCACACATACCCATGAGCAATGTTAAGGACAGGTTCTGAAAAGACGGTTAAGTACAACTCCCACCCATTTCTAGCCTCCGCCCCCTTTCAGCTGTCTCACTCAAACTTCTTCACTCAATGACTCGCTCACTGACTTACTCACGCTCTCTCGCAAAAGGTGACAACCACTGTCAGCAATCGATAGTGGTGTTGTGTTCCTTCGCTAGTGCCTGTATCGATTTTTACTAAAGGATACCATTGCATTTAGTCAATTTGATAGCAGTCTGCTGCTTTCAAGGTTAGCTTTAGGTCAACAGTGCTTAGTGCACTTGCAAGCTTACAAGATTAATAAGTAGTTTACTTGAGCAAAATATAATTGCTAACATTACAAATGGTTGAATATAAATTGTAAATGGAGAAAATCCATTTTAAAACCGATAGTTATCTGATGGAAAATGCCTTAGTTCAGAGCTCCAACCATGGCAGCATCCCAGCAACTTGTTTACTGTAAGAACCTATTAAGATTAGGTCCACTCATTTTATATATAACAAAAAGAGTGCATTCTATAATTCTATATAAGAAATGCAAGTCACGCTCAATGCCTCCTGTATTTAAATCATGATAGATCTTCAAGAGAGCAGAAACTGACTTGACATTTGAGTTTGCATTGTGGGGTAGATGACTTCATCTACCAAGGAGCTTCTTTCAAGGGTTGAGTCTGTTGGATTTGAAATCATATATCCTTCTAATTTGTATTCTGACATTTCATTTGAAGTCTGTGGGCTACAACAGGCTTTGCCCTCCGTTTGAGCTCATCTGCTGTAAGCGTTACCAAGAGACGTGCTGTAGCCTATAGGGAGGGTGAGGAGGAGACCAGCCTCAAGCAACAAGCAACCCCCTGCCCTCGCTTATGCAAGTGGTTTTCCTGTCTCCCCCACCCCCCTCCTCTCTCCTCTGACTGTCCCTGGCAGTTCCCACAGACTGTACTGTAGGTCATTCACGCCATGCCAGGGCAGAGCTGCTGGAAGGTGGAGGGCAGGCTGGGCAGACTGGCCACGCCAGCTTAAGGTGAGTGAAGCCCATTGGCAGCTTATCTAGGAGCTGTTAACTGGCCCTGAGGGTTGCATGCATGCAGTCAACCCAAGCCTTTAATCATCCCCACCGTTACTTATGCATTTGACTATGAGCTAGTCTCTGACTTGATAATAAACAATGGATCCTGGGTGATAGGGGATGTTTGGAAGGCAGCTGTCTACTCTGATGTCTTTGTCATCTGAAGAGTCTAGTTGGATAATTCCCTAATTAATTTCAGGTGTCCTGAGTTGTTGATAGTGTGACCCAGAGGGAGCTTGTATCTTGAGGCCATGTTCTCTAAGAGACCTCACATGTGCTACTCAAGGGTTCGAAACCTGGATATTTAAATCACTCCTCAAAAAATGTGATCCCAGTGGGTAAGGTTATTCTCAAACAGATCTAGTGAAATATTACTTGTGTGATTTAGACAGCAAGAGCCAGATGTTTGTCATTGGGAGAGAATTTGATGGGTGATTATATTCGTCAACAAAACAAAAACATCTAAAATATCAGCGTTGTTGTAAACCAATTGTTTTTTAATGTCTGTTACGTGGTTTGTTGATTTAGAACTAAACTCTCCATCTCTTATTTTTGGAGAAAAATACATTTAAACGGTACAGTCTTTGTAAATGATATCATAAATATGACTGGTGGAGTTATGTCATACATGCAGCTAACAAAACTATATGGAAATGTGTGCCTATTGCAGCATTACCGCAGAAGTGGAAGAGGCAAGTGAAAGGGGGAGAAAGTAAAGAACTGCTTTAAAGACCGAAATTGGTTAAAGAAAAATGGTTAAAGTATACCAGTTTAATTTAAGGACCAAACAATTAACAGCTGTGCTATATATTATTACAAAATAGTTGGGAAGAGATTTTTGATGTACTGATTCCATGGCACATGGATTATGAACTAATGCACAAAATAACACTGGATTCAAAACTTTTAGTTTTTGCATTTAAATTATTATACGACATTCTTGCAACCAATAGAATGTTATATACTAACGTTACCGTTCAAAGTTTGGGGTCACTTAGAAATGTCATTGTTTTTGAAAGAAAAGCAAAAAAGATTTGTCCATTTAAAATGACAAAATTGATCAGAAATACAGTGTAGACATTGTTAATGTTGTAAATGACTACTGTAGCTGGAAACGGCAGATTTTTATTAATGGAATATCTACATAGGCGTACAGAGGCCCATTATCAGCACCCGTCACTCCTGTGTTCCAATGGCACGTTGTGTTAGCTAATCCAAGTTTTTATCATTTTAAAAGGCTAATTGATCATTAGAAACCCCTTTTGCAATAATGTTATCATAGCTTAAAACTGTTGTGCTGATTTTAAAGAAGCAATAAAACTGGCCTCCTTTAGACTCGTTGAGTATCTGGAGCATCAGCATTTGTGGGTTCGATTACAGGCTCAAAATGGCCAAGAAACAAAACTTTCTTCTGAAATTCGTCAGTCTATTCTTGTTCTGAAAAATGAAGGCTATTCCATGCGAGAAATTGCCAACAAACTGAAGATCTCGTACAACGCTGTATGCTACTCCCTTCACAGAACAGCGCAAATTGGCTCTAACCAGAATAGAAAGAGGAGTGGGAGGTCCCGGTGCACAACTGAGCAAGAGGACAAGTACATTAGAGTGTCTAGTTTGAGAAACAGACGCCTCAAGTCCTCAACTGGCAACTTCAGTAAATAGTACCTGCAAAACACCAGTCTCAACGTCAACAGTGAAGAGGCGACTCCAGGATGCTGGGCTTCTAGGAAGAGTTCCGAAGAAAAGGCCATATCTCAGATTGACCAATAAAAAGAAAAGCTTAAGATGGGCAAAAAAACACAGGCACTGGACAGAGGAACTCTGCCTAGAAGGACAGCTTCCCGGAGTCGTTTCTTCACTGTTAACGTTGAGACTGGTGTTTTGCGGGTACTAATTAATGAAGCTGCCAGTTGAGGACTTGTGAGGCGTCTGTTTCTCAATATATACAGTTCCAGTCAAAGAGTTGGACACACCTACTCATTCCCGGGGTTTTCTTTTTCTACATTGTAGAATAATAGTAAAGACATCAAAACAATGATATAACACATATGAAATCATGTAATAACCCAAAAAGTGTTAAACAAATATATTATATACATTAGATTCTTCAAAGTAGCCACCCTTTGCCTTGATGACAGCTTTGCACACTCTGGGAAATGATGCAGACAATCACATGGATGGAATCTGCAATATTAATGCTGATCTACCCCCCCCCCCCCCCGCCCAAATTTTTTTTAAATAAATAAATGATAATAAGTAGAACTTCTCCATTTAGTTACTATTGGGACCTGCTTCTAGAAAGCTCCATGCATGGAAGATGGAACGTATACAAACCAGCCCACACATAATGTAGTTTATATCAACAGGTTTGCTCCTGTAGTTTTCAGGTGATTAGGGTGCCATGGTGTGGTCATAATCTGGATGCATTAGTGGGAACAATATGTTTGTTGTCAATGCTAAGAAATAACAAATGCTCTGGGAGTGCTCATTTAAATGACTCAAAGCATGCCTAATTAAGCAACAATAATGAGAAGCTAAACAAGCAAAGAGGGAACTTCTTTACAGTTCAGTCCCATTTGTCATTCATTTTGACTTGTCTGAATTATTCATTTGAGCTCCATTACTGGAAATAGTGTTTTCCCCACCTGTAGTTTCTTTAAAAGTCTCCTTTTAAATGTATTTAAAGAAGCTTGGATGTCTCTTCATGACACAATGCATCATCTCAGCTTGACTAATGACTATGACAATTCTAAAGTAAATTCTCTAATCTCTGATTTGTACTTTATGTAGCTACCACTCTTCACTAGCCATAAAAATGCTTCGCAAAGATATGGCATATGAGTAATAACAGACATAATATGTTGCAATGGTTACATGATGATCCCATAAAACGAATGATTATTTGAAAATGTTATGGCTATACGATATGGGAGTTATTGGGGAACACTATGTCAGTCATGATTTTAAGATGACATTTTAGACATGGATAAATATGGGAAATCAGATCCTGCTAATGGGCCTGATGGAGTTTGAAATACGTTAGAAGAGACAGGCTCTGGGCGTGTGTCTCTGGATGTGTGGCTGCCTTCATGGTGTCAATAATAAGACTCTGGATCTCTGCTGTGGTGCCTGATGAGACTTCTAGGATTTTATTGGAGCGTAATCCCCTCTTAGAATCTGGGGCTTTAACCTGAGGCTTCTCCGGAATCTCTCCGAATTACACCATAGTTGTGTTTTTTTTCCCTCCTGCCTTGGGCTCAAATTGCAGTGTGAGGAAGTATCAAGGTAAGCATTTGCTCAAGGAAAAACAGCTGGAGTTGTTTTTGTTTTTCCAGAAGGAGAGGGGCACAATATTTACAAGACTCCCACCTTCCATAATACCACCAATCACTTCTTACTATAAGCTTTTCATAGACTGTAACACTGTTTGCCTCACTATTCGTGGTACCTGGATGTTTTGTTTGTATTTTTCTCTCAGGAATTTAAAAAGATACAGCCACAGAAGGCACAATGATGCCTCATTTTTGACTCGACAACCAGTGTTACCCTAGTGTATACTAAGTGTAACAATATTAGAAAAATAGTGTTTCCATAGCTAGGACTAACAGTGAGGACAAGATGAGAATCGACAACCTCTGCATAATCAAAACAGTGAGAACAAGATGAGACAACCTCTGCATAATCAAAACAGTGCGTTGTGGTGTTAAAGTTCACAGTTAGCCATTGTTTTGTAAATTGAATCTGAAAAGTACCAGTGGCCTTGCTTTGGCCCCAAGTGAGAGCAGGTCTGCCGGAGCCATGGCCCATTGAGACACGGGTGCCGGCCCGCATAGATGGAAACAGAAAAGTCTGTGCCTTTTGGGTAAATCCTGTGTGGAAATGTGCCATGAGTGTAGGGTATCACCCTGCTGCCACACTGTAGCCAACATGTGTGAAGTCAGATAGGGTTGGCATTCACTGAATGAAACCTGAAAAGTGATACTTGCCCTGTCATCAGATGGTAATCATCTTAACGCAATACACTATTGGCTGCCATTAGAATGCAAATGCATGTTTGTTTTCAAAACACCCTCACTGTGAAAGGCATTGCCATTTCATTGTAATGCATTTCAAGCCCACGTCAGCTGTTCTTTTCCACATCTCATCTCATTGATAGGAAAATATCCCCTTTTTTCAGGCAAACTGAGTACTATAGAAGTCCAAGTCTCCTAGTGATCCTACTTTCCTTTATGTGATAGTCGTGTTGGTTTTTAGAGGTTGTTTGTAGTTTTACTGTACCAGATGTGGTGTCCTGGTGGTCACACAGGGAGAATAACCAGTAAATAGTGTCAGTAAGGGTAATTTCCATGTCGAAGGATCTAAGAGCACCAACATGTGAAGTTCATAGGAGCATGTCAAATGGAAGCCAAGAGTCGGTTTATTTTATTATTAAGGCCTATATACATTTTTCTACCATTTTCCATCCTAAAAATGAGCAATAAGCAAAGGCTTTGATTTCTTTTCAAACAGAGGGAAATAGGGTCTTAGAAAACATCTACCAGAAAAAATATGTATGTATTAGAAATACATGTATTAGAAATACATCAAAACACGATGAAGTAGAAGTAAAGGAAAATGTTGTCCACCTTCTGTAAGTTTAAGAAACATAGCCTTGTTACCAAAAACCCACATCTTTAAGATATTTTCTAATTGAGGGAGGACAATAAAAGTTCACATAACTAGCAAGTAAAGTTAGAACTATCAATTAGTTCGTTTTTACTGAAATTAATTTCGTTTCTGAATTATTAAGTGATTAAAACTCATTCTGTTATCAAGTCGGTAACAGAATTTCAGAAAAATTGGTAACAGAATTTCTGCAATTGAATTGGCTGAACCAATCAGACGTCTAGGTTTCACAAGTTTGGACAGCACAGTACAGTACTCACAAACCATAGTCACCTGCTACTGTCCTCCCTTCCACTGGCGTACTGTTCAGCTGAAACGTTCTCTTTCTGTCATCTGATGGTCAAAGCAAGTGTGAAAAATCTGGACAATCCCTGTCTCTCTCCTCTCTCTCTCTCTCCAATGAATGTCACATCTCCCGGCTATTACTGACAGCAATTACAGTCCTCGAGGGCCTGATTGGTGTCCCAGATTTGCCCCAGCTAGCACACCGGACTCCAATAATCACCTAATCATGATCTTCAGTTTAGAATGCAATTTAATTAATCAGCTGTGTTTGCTAGGGATCGAGAAAAAGTGTGACACCAATCATGTCCTCGAGGACTGGAGTTGCCCACCGCTGATTTAGGCATTTACTGTAACCAACATCCTCACCCACTGTGCACGGTCCGACACCGGAAGTCCATTCAATTTGGTTAGTCTGCCCTGGCCGTCTGGACCGGCCTTCATTTGGCCAAAACATATACTTCCATGATTGTTTCAGATTTAGTCTGGTCTGGACCAAATCTGAACCAATCATAGACGTCTATGTTTCACAAGTTTGGACAGTAAAGTAGAGTACAGTAAATAAAAATAGTATAGTACAGCACAGTCCTGTATTGTACAGTAGAATAGAGTACACAGTAGAGCACACTATAGTTGAGTGCTCAATGCTTTAGCACACTGCCAACCATGATGTCCTTGCCGTGTCTGAATCCTGGTTTAGGAAGGCCACCAAAAATTCTGAGGTTTCCATACCCAACTAAAAAAAAATATGTCAAGATAGAACTGCCAAAGGGGGAGGTGTTAGCCTGCAAAGTTCTGTCATACTTTCCGGGTCTATGCCCAAACAGTTCGAGTTTCTAATTTTAAAAATGAACTTCTACAGAAAAAAGTGTCTCACTGTTGCCGCCTGTTATAGACCCCCCTCAGCTCCCAGCTATGCCCTGGACACCATATGTGAATTGATTGCCCCCCATCTATCTTCAGAGTATGTTCTGTTAGGTGACCTAAACTGGGATATGCTTAACACCCCGGCAGTCCTACAATCTAAGCTAGATGCCCTCAATCTCACACAAATTATCAAGGAACCCACTAGGTACAACCCTAAATCCATAAACATGGGCACCCTCATAGATATTATCCTGACCAACTTGCCCTCCAAACTACCCCTCTGCTGTTATCAATCAGGATCTCAGCAATCACTGCCTCGTTGCCTGCATCCGCTATGGGTCCGCGGTCGAACGACCACCCCTCATCACTGTCAAACGCTCCCTAAAACACTTCAGCGAACAGGCCTTTCTAATCGACCTGGCCCGGGTATCCTGGAAGGATATTGACCTCATCCCGTCAGTCGGATGCCTAGTCGTTCTTTAAAAGTGCTTTCCTCACCATCTTAAATAATAATCTTAAATAAAAATGTAGAACTAAGAACAGATATAGCCCTTGGTTCACTCCAGACCTGACTGCCCTCAACCAGCACAAAAACATCCTGTGGCGGACTGCACTAGCATCGAATAGTCCCTGCGATATGCAACTTTTCAGCGAAGAACCAATACACGCAGTCAGTCAGGAAAGCAAAGGCTAGCGTTTTCACACAGAAATTTGCATCCTGTAGCTCTAACTCCAAAACGTTCTAGTATACTGTAAAGTCCATGGAGAATAAGAGCACCTCCTCCCAGCTGCCCACTACACTGAGGCTAGGTATCATTGTCACCACCGTAAATCCACGATAATCGAAGTATTTCTCTGTCTGGCTTCCTTGCTTTCCTCCTGGCTACCCCAACCCCGGCCAACAGCTCCG
This sequence comes from Oncorhynchus kisutch, assembly GCF_002021735.2. Lineage (NCBI taxonomy): Eukaryota > Metazoa > Chordata > Actinopteri > Salmoniformes > Salmonidae > Oncorhynchus > Oncorhynchus kisutch. The sequence goes on along the minus strand of NC_034176.2, from coordinate 27,819,127 downwards.
CACCCCCGCAGCTACTTGCCCGATTATTATTTGCCATCATTGTTGCGACCCCTATTACCAGTCTGTTCAACCTCTCTTTCGTATCGTCCAAGATTCCTAAAGATTGGCAAGCTGCCGCGGTCATCCCCCTCTTCAAAGGGGGTAACACTCTAGACCCTAACTTTTATAGATTTATATCTATCCTGCCCTGTCTTTCTAAAGTCTTCGAAAGCCAAGTTAATAAACAGATCACTGACCATTTCGAATCCCACCGTACCTTCTCTGCTGCGCAATCCGGTTTTCGAGCTGGTCACTGTTGCACCGCAGCCACGCTCAAGGTACTAAACGATATCATACCCGCCATCGATAAAAGACAGTACTGTGCAGCCGTTTTCGTCGACCTGGCCAAGGCTTTCGACTCTGTAAATCACCGTATTCTTATCGGCAGACTCAACAGCCTTGGTTTCTCAAATGACTGCCTCGCCTGGTTCACCAACTACTTCTCAGACCGAGTTCAGTGTGTCAAATCGGAGTTCCTGTTGTCCGGACCCCTGGCAGTCTCTCTGTAAATCACCGTATTCTTATCGGCAGACTCAACAGCCTTGGTTTCTCAAATGACTGCCTCGCCTGGTTCACCAACTACTTCTCAGACCGAGTTCAGTGTGTCAAATCGGAGTTCCTGTTGTCCGGACCCCTGGCAGTCTCTATGTGGGTACCACATGGTTCAATTCTCGGGCCGACAATTTTCTCTGTATATATCAACGATGTCGCTCTTGCTGCGGGTGATTCCCTGATCCACCTCTACGCAGATGACACCATTCTGTATACATTTGGCCCTTCTTTGGACACTGTGTTAACTAACCTCCAAACAATCTTCAATGCCATACAACACTCTTTCCGCGGCCTCTAACTGCTCTTAAACGCTAAATAAACCAAATGCATGCTTTTCAACCGTTCCCTGCCCGCACTCGCCCACCTGACTAGCATCGCTACTCTGGACGGTTCTGACTTAGAATATGTGGACAACTACAAATACCTAGGTGTCTGGCTAGACTGTAAACTCTCCTTCCAGACTCATATTAAACATCTCCAATCCAAAATTAAATCTAGAATCGGCTTCCTATTTATCAACAAAGCCGCCTTCACTCACGCCACCAAACAGTCAGTTTTACTAGGGTATCTTACCGATCCTTGACTTCGGCGATGTCATTTACAAAATGGCTTCCAATACTCTACTCAGCATATTGGATGCAGTCTATCACAGTGCCATCCATTTTGTCACCAAAGCCCCTTATACCACCTACCACTGCGACCTGTATGCTCTAGTCGGCTGGCCCTCGCTACATATTCGTCATCAGACCCACTGGCTCCAGGTCATCTATAAGTCTATGCTAGGTAAAGCTCTGCCTTATCTCAGCTCACTGGTAACGATAACAACACCCATCCATAGCACGCACTCCAGCAGGTATATCTCACTGGTCATCCCCAAAGCCAACACAACCTTTGGCCGCCTTTCCTTCCAGTTATCTGCTGCCAATGACTGGAACGAATTGCAAAAATTGCTGAAGCTGGAGACTTAATTTCCCTCACTAACTTTTAAACATCAGCTATCTGAGCAGCTAAGCGATCGCTGCAGCTGTACATAGCCCATCTGTAAATAGCCCACCCAACCTACCTACCTCATCCCCATATTGTTTTTATTTACTTTTCTGCTGTTTTGCACACCAGTATTTCTACGTGCACATCACCAGCTGCTCATCTATCACCCCAGTGTTAATTTGCTTGTAATTGTAATTACTTCGCTACTATGGCCTATTTGTTGCCTTACCTCCTCACGCCATTTGCACACACTGTATATAGACTTTATTTTTTTCTATTGTGTTATTGACTGTACGCTTGTTTATTCCATGTGTAACTTTGTGTTGTTTGTGTCGCACTGCTTTGCTTTATCTTGGCCAGGTCGCAGTTGTAAATGAGAACTTGTTCTGAACTAGCTTACCTGGTTAAATAAATGTTAAATAAAAAATAAATCAAATTAAAAAGTACACCAATAGTGCCGGGACGATACCAGTATCGCAATACTCATTAGTATCGTGGCACGGAAAAAAAACACGAAGCGGATTTAACTTATTTAGCAAATGTGATCCAGAGTCACATTTTATTTTCCAAGTTTTAGCACACTATTTTACATACAGCAGGTTTTTAAAGGACCAAGGAGTTTGACCTACATCGCGTTTTCATTTTTGCCATGGAAAAAATATTGCGATACTGGTAGCGTCACAGCCCTACACTATAATGAACTGAACGATACTATAATTTTTTTAATTAGATATATATTATATACAAAAATAAAATGTTTTATGTTTATTGCTAGCTGCAACAGAATACCATTGTGGATACCATTTTTAAGTCTCTGCATCCAGTATGAAGGAAGTTAAAGGTAGTTTCACAAGCCAATGCTAACTACCACAATGATTGGAAGTCTACAGGAACAGTTAGCATGCTAGCTCTTGCTGTTTATCCAACTCTGGGCAAGCAGATAAAATAGTTATTTGAGAACTAACAATGAAATAAGCTATACAGTCAGGTAGAATTTTAAAAAATAAATAAAATGTTAATGGCCATTCAGGCACAGCCCATTGAGTTTTGTTATAATGTTTGAGCAGAGGAACACAGCATTAGCCATGGCAAAATACATAGAATTGCAGGAGATTAGCTTCAAAACTGCTAAATGTTTTCTCAGCTCAGTCTATTTGTTTTGTTTTTATTGCAGAAAATTTTCAACAGCAACATTTTCTCTATGCCGCCAAGATATTTTTCTACTGAATAGACTGTTAGAATGTACACTTCCTCTTCCAATGAACTGTGGGGAGGTCAAAATTAATTAAAATAATGAAACTGTCTACCAACTATTAATTTTAAAATGTTGATTATTTTTACTTGCCATTATCGTTCACTTATCATCACTTGATGATACGTCACTCTGTTTTCAATTTTTTGCTAACATATTCTTTTTTAATTTTATTTTACCCTTATTTTAACAGGTAAATTGACGACTGAGAACACATTCTTATTTACAGCAACAACCTGGGGAATAGTTACAGGGGAGAGAAAAGGGGATGAATTAGCCAATTGAAAGCTGAGTATGATTAGGTGGCCATAATGGTATGAGGGCCAGATTGGGAATTTAGGGCTTAACCGGGCTTAACACCCCTACTCTCATGATAAGTGCCATGGGATCTTTAATGACCATAGACAGTCAAGGCACCCGTTTAACATCCCATGAAAGACGGCACCCTACACAGGGCAATGTCCCCAATCACTACCCTGTGGCATTGGGATATTTTTTTTAGACCAGAGGAAAGAGTGCCCCCTGCTGGCCCTCCAACAACTCTTCCAGCAGCATATTGTCTCCCATCCAGGTGTCAACCAGGACCAACCCTGCTTAGCTTCAGAGGCAAGCTAGCAGTGGGATGCAAATTTGGTCTTGTTTGGTGTCGGAGCTCATTAAAACAATAGCAAGTGTGTAGAATAATACCCAAATATGTAAATTAGGATATTGCATATTTCTACCTTTTTTGTGTACCTATTTAAGATACATCACCATGAGGAGAATGAGATTCATATCCATAATTAGGCATTTCTGTGTTCAGATCAGGGACCCATGATGAAATTCTGTTACCAGGTGTAAATACACTTCACTTACTGTAGTTCAATAACCACAAGAAAAAAAAAATCAAACTCAAGGTGTCATGTCATAGCTGACAGGCGATTCTTTCTGCAGACATCTTTGAATCTTAATTCGTTTTTTTAAAACATGGTCACATAAAAAAACAGAGGGAGATTTTACCAAAATTTGGTTACCACACTTTGCATCTGCACAGTTCTACCAGTAAATTTATTTTTGTAAAATGTTCAGTGAAAATTCTTAAAAGTAGTCATTGTACATAAAGTTGTATGGTTTTTGTTTGCGCAAATCTGCAATTCAGTCATGGTGTATGTCTTACACCAAGGAGGCCGTGTCCTGGGAATTCCCTGAATCAAATGGTGTTTAATTTGATAGAGATCTCGTGTGTAATCTGACAGGCCAAACTGATTGATGGGGGTGGTCTGAGATGAAAGCTATTATGATGGTTAAGATCTAAAGACACATTCCAGCGATGGGGGAGGAGAGGGAGAAAGTGTAACGCACAAAGTGCAATCAATCAAATGTATAATCAAAGGCTGTTTTTATCTTTCCAGTATGTCCCATACAGTGATGAACAGTATCTCTGTCCCAGCCACTAAGTGTGGCACGTAAATGAAAATACCTGTTTGTGTCTCTCCACAATAGATGTTTATGTTAGGACACTGAGAACCATATCATCTTTAAACTGGAATGGAACGATCTCTTAGAGCGGAAATGATCAAATTGTTCAACCTTTACATTTCTGTTGAAATTCATATCATGGCTGCAGCTGTTGTCATTTAGGTAATGAATGTTGCTGGAAAGAGAGTGGCGGCAATGCTGTGCTCAATAGTGATCTGCTCCCATCTGCCTCTTTCTTTCTCTTTCTCTGGGTTTTAATCTTCATTACTAGTCTTTCTCTGCTCAGTCTGTTTTGACAGTCGTGCACATGCTGTGGGGTTTCTCTGTTTTAAAAATCAACTGGCCAGTGCAATGACTGCCATCCTGTCCTCTGCCCGGTGCTCCATATTGAAGAATCCAGAGATTCTGTCTCTGTCCGTGGATAATTAAAGCCAGTAGACATGGGGATTAATTTTCAATCCCTGGGAGACTTTCCCTAAACCTGCAGCGTCTCCAGGACGACTGGGAAGCCCGGGGGAAATGAATCCTAATGCCGCCGGGGCTGTGCATTTGCTCACTTCAATCTTAGCTGTTGTCAGGGAACAATTATACGCTGGATTAAGAGCTTGTCCCCAGAATGTTTTGTGGATGAGTGGGTCTCAGCCATGGACGGAAAGTACATTAGCCCTCTGTGCACGGCAGCGGGGTGGGGGTGGGGACAATCCTGCAACTTGTTGTGTGGTTAGTTGGTTCTAGCATTAGGCCAATAAATCAATGTTAATAACTGTGTAACTCAGTTTAGTATTACTGTAGCATTATATATTCGGTAAAGCAGGGTTACTCTCATAAATTAAATCATCTAATTGCAGCTACATTTTTATCTTCCACTGTGGAAAGAGTGCTCCCTGTCCTCTTGGTGACAGCCCCAAATTGATGTTGGTTTTGTCGAAGTGCTTTCTATTCTCTCATCCTTTTAATGCTGTCAGTTCTTGGAATCAAAAGTAAGAACAAGAGGATAAAAGAGCATTGTGACAGTCAGTTTGTATCCATTGCATACTGTATGGACAGCTGGTAGCTTGTAGTGATCTTCAGAAAGTCTTCAGTCTTCAGAAAGCATTCACACCGCTTTTAAAATAAAAAGTCAAATAAATCATGAAATAAAATCAAATGCGTTTATATTACATAGTAATTTCATGGATGTAAAGGCCCGTTGGTTAAGAGTTCCGAAATGTCCGCTGCTGCTTTTATCCATGTGTCCAGAGTGGACACCTTGGCCCTGGTGGATCCTGGCCGTGGAGAGTGGACACCTTGGCCCTGGTGGATCCTGGCCGTGGAGAGTGGACACCTTTGCCCTGGTGGATCCTGGCCGTGGAGAGTGGACACCTTGGCCCTGGTGGATCCTGGCCGTGGAGAGTGGACACCTTGGCCCTGGTGGATCCTGGCCGTGGAGAGTGGACACCTTGGCCCTGGTGGATCCTGGCCGTGGAGAGTGGACACCTTGGCCCTGGTGGATCCTGGCCGTGGAGAGTGGACACCTTGGCCCTGGTGGATCCTGGCCGTGGAGAGCTTCATAAGTACAATTCCCTTAAATGTGAGCAGCCATTGTTGCAATGGTAACTGATGAGGTGGAATCCACCTTTGTAAAATAACCTTCTTAGCAGCTGTTGTTCCTGCCAACCACACTCTCCGTTGGCGTTCTGACAAGTGCCAATCAGAGTCATCACAAAGCAACATCACTATTGGATCTAATGGCATTATTGTATCTATAAGTACAGAGATGACATTGTTAACTTTCCCCCAGAATTCAACCACCTCCTGGCATTTCCACAGCACATGCTGAAATGTACCAAGGTCCCCTGTGGTGCAGAACTCACATAATGGCGATGGACAAATGCCCATGTGATGTATTCTTTGAGGTGTTAGATACCTAATTGTACAACTGAATGCCTTCAACTGAAATGTGTCTTCCGCATTTCACCCAACCCCTCTGAATCAGAGCGGTGCGGAGGGCTGCTTTAATCGACATCCACGTCTTCGGCACCCGGGGAACAGTGGGTTAACTGCCTTGCTCAGGGGCAGAAAGACAGATTTTTACCTTATCGACTCGGGATTCGATCCAGCAACCTTTCGGTTACTGGCCCAATGCTCTAACCACCAGGTAGGTTCTATAGCAAATGTTTTTATTAATTAATTGGTGATTGGGGTTTCTAAATGATCCAGATATATTTTTTCCATTCTGTCTCCCAATTTATTTGTCTGTCAGCAAGTTTAAGTGTAATCCTTTTCTCATACAGTGGATAGAGTTAATGATTGTTCTCCTGCTAGAATTAATTAACAATAGATATTAAAAACAACTCCCTTTGAGGGGGGTCTGTCCGTTAGAAGTTTGACCAATGGGTGTTCTGCTAGTGCTGCTCCCCAGGGGACCCCATAGGCTTGCATGGATAGGTGGAGTTGAAGGTAAAGACAAAATGATGAACCTGGGACATTAAAACACTGGCGGATATCCTGGAAACTGAGGAGTCCGTTCAAATTGAATGTCTGAAAGTATTTTAAAAAATCTCTAAATGTATTGTATGAATCTTATGAATTGAAATAATAAACTTTATGCAAATGTGTTACTCAATATAAAATGGATTAAATTAAGATTTTGTGTCACTGGCCTACACACTACCCCATGTCGTCAAAGTGAAGTGTTTGGTAAATACATTTTTAAAAAAAAGCTGAAATGTCTTGAGTCAATAAGTATTCAAACGCTTTGTTATGGCAAGCCTTGAGTTCAGGACATGATTTCTGAATGACTACCTCTGTACCCCACACTTACAATTATATGTGAGGTACCTCAGATGAGCAGTGAATTTCTAACACAGATTCAACCACAAAGACCAAAGACCATGGATTTTTTTTTAGAAAGAAGATATTGAATATCCCTTTCAGCATGGTGAAGTTATTAATTACACTTTGGATGGTGTATCAATACACCCAGCCACTACAAAGATACAGGCGTCCTTCCTAACTCGGTTGCCGGAGAGGAAGGAAACTACTCAGGGATTTCACAATGAGACCAATGAGGCCTATTTCCAAGCATCTGCATGCATCGTGTTATGGGTATGCTTGTCATCGGCAAAGACCAGGGAGTTATTTTGGGATAAAAAGTAACGGAATAAAACAAATTCACCTTTCAGCAGGACCTTAAGCTAAAGCACAATGCCAAATAAAGCCTTACCAAGACGACATTGACTTTTCCTGAGTGGCCTAGTTACGGTTTTGACTTAAATCGTCTTGAAAATATATAGCAAGACATGAAAATAGCTGTCTAGCAGTGATCAACAACCAACTTGGCCGAGCTTGAAGAATTGTAAAAAGTGTGCAAATATTGTACAATTCAGGTGTGCAACGCTCTTAGACTAACCCAGAAAGACTCACAGCTGTAATCGCTGCCGAAGGTGCTTCTACAAAGTATTGACCCCGGTGTGAATACTTATGTATATGAGCTATTTCTATATTTCATTTTCAATAAATTAGCAAAGCATTCGAAAAACATGTTTTTGCTTTCTCATTATGGGGTATTGCGTGTAGATGGGTGAGCGATTAAAAAAATTAAAATAGATTTTATCGTTTTTGAATTCAGACTGTAACACAACCAAATGTGGAATAAGTCAAGGGGTATGAACACTTTCTGAAGGCACTGTATACTCTTGGCACAGAGTGTCTGTATTTGAGCTGAGTACGAATAGTCTATTTGAATGTTTTGGGGATTTGGTGACACTCACAGTGATTGAGTGTTTTTCTGAGTGCAAATGATAGGAACCCTTTGACTTATGGTATTTTCAACCTGCCCACTGAGCTCTGAGCATGCCCTATCTTGCAGCCAATGATCTACACCTTTTCTTATTGCTGTCATTAGCTTGTAATCTTGCTAGCCCACAACATGCCCTCTCCGACACTCTGTTGCTTGTGTGAGACTGTCAGCCAGCTACATCTCAGCCAGCTACATATTGTTTTCCTTCGTTGTCTTTTCTCTCTGACACAAACGCACACCACAATCTGACTGTTATTAATGGTCGAGCCAATGATTGCTCAGTTATAACAGTCTTAGATTGTTGTTGAGTTCTAAAAACAACCTTAAGCCCTGAAAAGATGCATTCACTTTGATTCCCAGACCACAGTTTGTCAGTTCTTAGTTATCCATCTTTCACTATAGCAGTTGATGTTGTTTTTCCCAGTAAAGCAGTTCCCAGAAGGGCAATTCCACAGGAACAGAATGATGCTGAGACTCAATTTGTCAAAGATTTGCAAAGTTAGGTGACAACAGCACAAACCGTCATTCTGCTACGGCACTTTGCATCTGCACTGTTCTTCAACTAAATGTGTTTTTGTAAAAAAAAAAATGTGGAAATTGTTAAAAGCAGTACTTGTGCATAGAGTTGTATGGTCCACTCCTGCACACAGGACAGGGCGTAATTCAGCAAATGTGCTGGTTTAAAAGCTTTTAAAACAGCGGCCTGTATCTGTGGAGAGGACTCCTGCCCAAACTGCCGAAGAAATAGGGCATTTAGCAAGGAATACCATTCTTCACATTCTTCATAAAGGGTGACTGCTTGGTTATTTTTCCTTCTCCTTGGCCTCATTAAGAACGTATTACTTGTTCAAGGTGCCCTATATACAGTATTGAGGCAGCATCTTACAGTATTAGGTCTGCTCGAGGACTCATTAATGGTACAAAGATATCAGGACATGAAGTATTCCCCCAGAGTTTTCTCAACGGCAACTGGATTGACCCAGCACATCTGGGGTATGCTGATCTGAAAGCTTTTGAATGTAGCTCTCATTAATTGATTTCCTATGTCCTCCACTGAATGTCATAAAGAGATGTTCCCTCCCCTGATGGTATGACTTATTTAGCTTGGAGCTTATAGAGCTCTGAGACTCAGACCGCATTCCTCTCCTGTTATTCAAACATTCACATAACTGATGTTTCACAACTCTGTGTGTCTGTTTGCGAGAGGGGGCCAAAGAGATGGGAGAGAGAGAGTGTGAGAGGGAGAGAATGTCTAGCTTTTTCACCCTCTGTTTTAATGGATGCCTATGTGATCGACAGGGTTTGTCGGACTGCAGAGCAGGAAAACCTTGAGGCTATTGAACGGTGCAAAACAATATTGTAAAAATGCCTTAAATATGTCTGACTTGCTTTCTCTCTATGTGTGTCTGTTTCAGTTGCCTTTTGGGGAGACATTGCTCTGGATGAGGAGGACATGCGCATGTTTAAGGTGGACCGGATTATAAACATGGCCCAACGGACCGTCCAGACCTTCAATGAGACAACCACAGGTGAGCAAGAGCTGTGAGGCTGGCTGACCAAGTCATGGTTACTGGGAATAAAGACTAAGGCCTATCGCCATAGTCTAAAAGCGTGCATTTTCTTATAAACGTGCCTGTCATCAATTCTAAAAGTCTGACTCCATTTATGCATGTGCTATTATATAGTGCTGACTAAAATGTCTCCTTAATGATACAATACAAACCAGACCAAGAACAAAAACTTGCCTTCAGTTAAATAGTTCCCACATTTTCCCACCTCAAGGCCAATTATGCAAGGAGGCTTTGTAACTCTCTCCCAGTGCATCTGCCAGGAAGATGTATACGATGCATGAACCACTCAGCACCAGGTGATGACTCCTCTCCAACACTGGGTTGGCCAAGACACCTGTTGTAAACAAACAGCATGTTTATCACCAGCACTCTCAAAGTGTTTATGTAAAGAAAATGCTCAACCAGCATATAAAGCATGCTTCATTGTCATTATCATCTCTTTACCATTTAGGAACAGCTGAAATGTTGTAATCTCATCATGGTTTTTACCATGTTCTCAACAGAGTTGAACTTTTTAATTGGATGGTTTTCTGTGATTTTATATTGTACAAACCTCATCTTTGGCTGGTAATTGGGAATGACAGGGTCTTCTGCCAATGAGACCAGTCGAAACAGAGCATTGCCAAACCGGCAAGGATCACACCGCAGGAAAAGGGCGGCAACATCCAGACCTGAGAGGGTGTGGCCAGAAGGTGTCATTCCCTATGTCATCAGTGGGAACTTCAGTGGTAAGTCCCACATCATCACTGCTGTTTACTTGCCCTATGTGTCTTATATGCACCCTATAACATAGTTTCCTACTAAAATGTGGTAGCTGGTGTCCATTAAGCATACTTCAGCATACTTGCATCCACTACATTAAAATGAATGTCTTGGCAGCTATTGGACATACCATTTTTAATTAACTTTACTTGGAATGAATTTGGCATTATGAGCAAGCTGTTAGCATTGGTATTTTATCCTCCTTTTTACGTGACTTATGGACGTCAGCCTCACTGATCTCCTCCCTTCTTCCCATCACATTCAGGCAGCCAGCGGGCGATATTCCGCCAGGCCATGCGTCACTGGGAGAAGCATACCTGCGTGACCTTTATCGAAAGGACAACAGAGGAGAGCTACATTGTGTTCACTTACCGGCCATGTGGGTAAGTCCACGCAGGCCTGGGCTCTCCTCCCTCAGAAAGGAAGTGTAGCTGGTCAGCCTGCTCAGACATGACAGTCCTTTATCCACACAGCCATAATGAGTTATCGCTTAAGTACTTTTCCTTACCACTCCTCCATTGTCCTTTAGTGCTGGCTCATCCCCTCTGTCCGCAGTCTGTCTGCGTGAGTTGTGCTAATTGAAGCCCCCTGCAAGTCCTGAGAAAGACGACCATTCATGCCCAAGGAATGCATGCTGTGCCTCATAGTTCTGACACATCTTTCACTGAGCACTGGTGTCACATGTATTTTTTTAATGACACCCAAGGGAGACCTCCTCAGCTTAACCATAACCTGTAATTCCACATGATATATTTTGTCCTTTTCCCAGCTATGCATGTTTTTTCAGTTCAAAAGATTTCACACAAAACTGTAGCCACGTTGATGGCGTTATACTCTGGCTCTGCATGTACACTAAATCCACTACCAAGAAGAACATATAAGAGCGGATATGGAGCATAAACTGACCTTTTTCCACCCAGCTGTTGATAGCCATTTTTAGCCTAGTAACTGTCCTCCAGAGTAACAGGGATGACATTATCCACTCAGGCGGCCGCAGTTAGTGGGAATGCCTGGGCTCTGGGCTGGCCTGCTGCAGGCTCCATCTGTCCTGTGCAAAGTTCAAGGCCCGTCTCAGGAAAGCCTGGCTCACAGTAATTAGAGAGAGGCTGGTTGGCCCACAGGGGCGCGGTGTGTGTCCATGGACCGGGGTTCCACACTGACCCTTTCATGTCAGGGAGGGAGAGATGGAGAGCCCTGCAGTCTAAAGTTAGCCATCCTTCACTGTCACACATTGTAACCCTCCATCTACAGTGAAGCACGCATCAATGAATGTCACCACTGTATTAGGATGTAGGGTCACCTCACCTCCGCTAGTTTTCCTATGACGTGCTAGAAAGGCTGTTAAGAATGCTGTTCCTAATACTGTATATATGCATTAGAGATGTGAGATGAACCACAAACTTTTGAGGTCAGACCCTGCGTCTCTCCAGGAACAGGGATTCCTTCCCTGTTCCTGGACACTTGGCTTATTCGTTATTTGTTCACTCCTTCTGGTTAACACTTTCATGTTTGTGGAAGTAAAGTTCTATATATCCGGTGTAACACGAAGTTCACCAAGTTCTTGTTACATGATTGAGATGTACACAGAAATGTAGCATTTACATAGTACTATGGTAAGCACGATGGCCAATCTTGAGCTAATGTTCTCATCTTTGTGTCTGCCAAGTTAAAAGTGACTTAGTTTAGTCTAATATGTAGCCAGTCACCACAGTCTTTGAACTAGCTTGTTACCCTGCCTGTTGACCTGTCCCTGATCTTTGTTCTGTGTGTTGGACCCTGCAGGTGCTGTTCCTATGTGGGCCGCAGGGGTGGCGGTCCCCAGGCCATCTCCATAGGAAAGAACTGTGACAAGTTTGGAATAGTGGTGCATGAGCTGGGCCACGTGATTGGTTTCTGGCACGAGCACACCCGGCCCGACAGAGACGAACACGTCAGCATCATCAGGGACAACATCCAGCCAGGCAAGACTGCTTTGTAGACTGCTGTGTATGGAACAGCGCACTCATCTTTCCCTTTCTAGGAGATAGCCTCTCACTTTTGTATTTAGTATTCTGGTACAGTATTTGAGGTAGGAGTGGGTTGCAGGTTTCAGTATCTGTTTTCTTGCTTCCATTCACAGGACAGGAGTATAACTTCTTGAAGATGGAGCCAGGGGAGGTGGACTCTCTGGGAGAAGTGTATGACTTTGACAGCATCATGCACTATGCCAGGAATACATTCTCAAGGTAGGAGATGGGCCAAGTTCCACTTCATACACAGCAGAGGAGAACAGACATCGTGGAAATCAGTTACAGTTTAGGCCAGAGAGCAGTTTCCCAGACTGTCACTTTTGCTCTCATGTCTCACTTCAGGTCTTTTCCATGTGAGTCACTTCATAGTTCTACAATGTGTCAATGTCTCTTTTTTTCTCTCCATTATTTTGTTTATTTTTAGAGCCAGGGGCTGACTTCAAGGCTTAGGAAAGGTGGCGCAAATTGAAGCTTAGATACTATTCAGTTAATGACCTGCTGACATTCATAGCCTGGGGGACAAATATACTGCTGACTTGTCACTGTTACTTAGCCTGTATGATGGTTGGTCTGATGAATTTAAAGTACAGGGAAGCAGGACAAAGACACAACTCAGTGATGGACCTCATGAACGTGTCAGTGCCTTGGCTTAAAGGAAGAACATCTGCAGAATATAATACTTTTTGGGAGTGTCTACTCTTTCTCTCTCTTCCGGAAATTTATTTTGGCTTGGATCTTTTAACTCTCTCAATGGTCACCGCTTACATTTGAGCTTGCAGTGGAAATGCTCAGGGGTGAACTGATGTGGTTTCTGTGAGATGCAGAAAGGATTATATTGCTTGTCCTTGTAATGAGATTTTGGAGGGTAAAAAAGTGTAATCCACCAGGATGCCTGGAGTAACGTGTCATTAGAGTTGACACATCTGGCCCATTTAGCTTTTTGGGGCCCAGAAAGAGCAGGATTATAGAGATTTCGCTTTCAATCCTGGTGAATGTTTTATACGTTTTCCTAGACAACACCAACGTTTTTATCTTGTGTAGTCCACCTTGCCCAGTCCATCTGTAGTCTAATAGTAGAAGGGCACCTACAAAAATCAATGCACACAAACTGCAGCATGCTTTACCAACCCCATGTAATACCATGCCTATCTGTTTTGTATTATGGGGTTAGGCATATATCGTATTGATTGCTTCCAGTCTTTCAAGTAGCTGCGTCTCTCAGTGGGGATGCTGTTCTGTGGCAGCTATGTATCAAGGGCGGGTATTTGTTAGATAAAGCTATTTCCATGTAAAAGGATCCATGAGCACCAACATGCGAAGTTCATAGAAGCATATCAAATTGGGTGTCAAATGAAAGCTAATGTAAAACGAAATCCAGCAATATTAAGTCTATGTCCTACAATGACAGAAACCCAAAATATTATTCATATCTTCTATTCTGCGCCTCTGTCTCGTGTTTTAATGTTTCTGCACATAATAATGTGCACACTAACAAAGCAGCTCACTATTTGCATGTCGGAATTTTTTTCCTACGAAAACCGAGATACAGGATCAATCATCGTAATGTGGATGGAATGAAAAGATCTGTGAAAGGAAATCGCGAAATGTGAGCATGTCCAAATTGTTACGATTTTAGAAGTCGTGTAGTGTATGCACAGCATAAGAAACTGCCTTGTCACCAAATACCTGTTACCAAAAATATATTTTTAAAATTTCGCTCCCTCATTAGGAGGGAGGATAATGAAAGTTCAGAGGTAACAAGTAAAGGTAGACCTATCAATTAGTTATAGTATTTTTACTGATATCAATTTTGTTTATGAATTATTAAGTGATTAAAACTCAATTCTGTTAACAAATAGGTAAAGGAATTTCCAAAAAATACAGTACATACTCTAGTACACTAGAGTTGAGTACACTATAATGTACTGTACTGACCTCTACTCTACAGAGGGCTACTGTGCTGTACTTTAATGTCCAAACTTGTAAATGTAGACGTCTATGATTGGTTCAGATTTGGCACGGTCTGGACCAACCAAATTGGGTCTTGTTTCGGGGCAGAACTCATTAAAATAATAGCCAGTGTGTAGAATAATACCCAAACATGCAAAAGAGGATATATCACCATTAATAGAATGAGATTCATATCCATAAGTATGCATGTCTGTGTAGTGCAGATCATGGAGCCAAGACGATATTCCGTTACCGCAATTCCGTTACCAGGTGTAAATCCACTCTACTTACTGTAGTTCAATAACCAAAGTAGATTATTTTAAAGTTAATGTGTCATGTCATAGCTGACACCCCATTCTTTCTGCAGACATCTTTGAATCTCAATTCAGAGCAGATATTTAAGAGTTTTTGGAAAACTTGGACACAAAGAACTGAGAGAGATTTCACCAAAATTCTGTTACCGAACATTGCATCTGCAAAGTTCATCCAGGAAATGTTTTTTTGTTGTAAAAATGTCAGTGTAAAAAAAAGTTTTTATGCGTAGTTATATGGTTTGTTAAACTTTGAAATCAATGGTTTTTGTTTGGCATACATTTTAAGTGGAAAAATCTGAGTCTCAGATCCGTGGAATTACCCATAAGGTTTGATTGTGTCTACCTTTTGATGAGCCAACTTTTACCCACAGCCACAGGTTGTTCCAATTATCCCTCCCCTGGTTGGCTCAAGCTGCCTGAGTGTGTAGCAGCAGCCCAGTAAACCTCCACATCCAACCCCAGGTTCAGGTAGAGCCGCTAGCGCCAGTGGCCCTGCTGCAGCACATCAGGCTACATGGCACACTCATACCTCTGTGAAGCTCCTTGTAAAAGTTCTCCTCTCATAGTGTGAACTGCCTCATTATGCCACATAGAGCCCCTTTGAAGTGGCTTTGATCGTCGTTAGCAACATGATCCCACATACCAGGCTTCTTTAGGAGGTTATAGGGTTTTATTCCCGAGGTGTCTGCTGGCTAGCTTCATGGCTCCCTGGTGTAAAAAAAAAAGTCAGGTCTACTTGCTAGCATGATTTAGGTCAACCACTAATGATCACATAAACTTGGAGACCATTCAATGTCATTTCCCCGACATTGACTTGACAAGTCAAATCTCTGAGAGTACAGAATCAAACTGATCCTGTTTCGAGTTGCGTTCTGACTGCAAGCTATAGATTTTTCAATAAATTGTTGATATGATTGATCTATATTGGCTTTGTGATCAAGGCGTCATAGATGGTTTGTGCAGCTTTTATAAAGGACAAAAGGAGTGTAAAATATCCCACAGCTTTTTTGTTTCATGGCCACGGAGATGGAATCTGTTATGATTCTATTTTTGTCACACTTTGCCCTCTTAAGATTTAAAAAAAGTAGAGTCTATGTAATACTAAACAGCAGGAAAACCACTATCCACTCAAACCAAACTCTTTTGTAGTAGATGTTGTAGTAGATGCTGTTGCGATTTGAAATTCATATTTCACAAAATTGCTTCTTGTCCTTGAAGTATGCATGAAAAGGAGAGCAGTGCATGTGTCATGGTTTTTGATACTCCACTGTGCCAATGCGTCCCTCTGTGCCAGCTGACCTCTTTATTTCTCCCAGACTCCCTGTTGGATGCATCTGGAAATCTCTCCAGATGCTGTCCTGTTAGTCACAGACAGAGACCGTGGTGTCATAGTGGCGGTTTGAGATTTGGACCAGCCCAGCTTCTATGACGACTGCATGCTTTTTTGGGTTTTACCCATCTGCTTGCTTTTTAGGCTGCAGTTTGGCACTGTTTCTGCCTGTTTCCGTTGGATCAAAGCAAAGCCAAAAGGTCCACTTGGGACTGAGTTGGAGATTGAGCTGTAAATTTGGTGTCATTACATAAGTCATACAAGCCAATGGATAAAGGTTGCCTGACATCCTTGTCAGGAAGTGTGCAGTCTATAGGGGATTGCATGACGATGGGGGGGATACCCTGGCACTGAGTTTAACATACCGGTAACATGCGGTTCCCTCCCTCAGCCATGTGTGTGTGTGATACATTTTTGGTACCCGCTGTGCATCTCGACGCGTACTTTCTTCAAAAGATCTTTTACATAAACAAAATGTGAAATTGTCTAGCGCTACAAACATCGGCATCAGTGATTGTTGTTCCAATTCAATGCCTCTTTCCCAATTGCAGGAAGGGGTTTGGCATGCCCCAGCTTCCCAGTGTGAATGTAATGTGAGCCTGGGCACATGCAAGGCGAGTGAGAGCTGGAGGAGAGGGTGGCCAGACCAGACTGTAATCATTACTACACAGCTCTCTGGTATGAGAACCAGCTGTTGGCTCTCCTTTTGTTCAAAATGTTCTTCCCTTTTTTACACCGAGGCTGGCCCTTTCCTCAATGCCTCATATTGCAGTCTGTCCCAAATAACCTGCCATGTGCTCGTGGCAACTGGATTCTGGGAAACCGGGAGAGATTCTTTCTCTACAAGGAGGCTGAGATTGGATACAAACACTCTTTCAGGCCACTGCACAGAGTGGGCTGTCTAGCCCTTTATTTTTCTAACTGTACAGGGAATGTGCTTGTCAGGGGATGACAATGAAGTAGGTTTTTGATTGTTGATGCTTTCTGCTCTATTGTCATTCAACCTCTCTGAGCATGTCCTATTTTCCCTGAGTATAGCCAGCCTTATTTAATTATTTCACTGTTTAGAGATGAAAAAGTAATGTATTGAGAGTGTGGTCAGTGTGTTTTCAGAGCACCTTATTAGGAGACAAGGGGCTCCTGTTAGCTTTTCTCAGTTTACACTTCCCCTGCATGCTGATCAGTGGAGGCTTCTGAGGGCAGGACTACTCATAATAATGGCTGGAACGGAGCAAATAGATAGGCATCAAACACATGGAAACAATGTGTTTGTTCCACTCATTCCGCTGCAGCCATTACCATGAGCCCTTCTTCCCCAATTAAGGTGTTACCAACCTCCTCTGATGTTGATGTACCTGTCCCAATGTCTAACTTTGTTTCCCCATTATTAGCCTGTGTGTTTGCACAGCGTTTTTACTGTAAATCACCGTGGGAAGCCAGGGCCTTTGCCGAGATTGTTGTTGGCAAGATTTCATGGGGAGCCCTCATGTTTTGAAGTGTCTCCTGGGGACAAGTAAGGCAGCTCCCCATGCTTTTTGTCTGGGGCATGTTACCCAACCCTGGGCTTTATCCGCCCCTCTGCGCTGGGGACATTTTTCAGGCCTGGTGCATAAAGCAGAGCCAACTCAAATAAAGACCTGCCAGTATGCCCTTTGTCTGCTCTGACACTGGCTGGAGTGGCGTTGTTCACCGACAGCCAGCTTACGGGCTCCTGGAGGCAGGCAGACAGACAGACAGACCGACAGGCAGACAGACAGTGCTTAAACTGTTAGCTCAGGCTGCTCTGTTTGCACATGCCTGGCGTTGATGGGTACGTCACCATGGGAACAGCCAGGAACCAGGCTTTGCTCACCATTGCAGAGAGAGAAAAGGAGATGATAAACTAGCAAAGTGTCAAGTGAGAAAGTGGTGTGAAAAGGTCTGGTTTTTCGCCATCAACTGTTCTGGACTCCTTTTCAAGCCAAAGGCAAGCCACCATGATGTGAATTTTATACATCTTTCTAATTGTTCTTGTTCTTTTGGACTTTTAATCCTTATGCTAAATATTGCTGTTGTCCATACAACAAACCAATCAAGTTTTAGATTTTCCTATAGAGTTGTCAGAGGAGGGCATTTGGTTTTTCGTATTGGAATTGGATAATGTTTTTCTTCCATCTGCACAGCACACATGACGAGGTCAGTTGGAGGTCAGTTTTGACCCCCAGACCTGTTTGAACTACCTCCTCTCTCTGTGGAGGACATTCCTACAGCCTTGGAGGGGACCACTGACCAGTAACAGTCCATTGGTTGTTTTTTATATAATAATATATGAAGTTAGGTCATTGTTTTTGACAGTGTTGATAAGGGTCATGGGTCCGCTGATGGGTGTGGCTCCACTTCTCTGTGCTGAGTTCACTGATGAGAAAGACTGAATGGGCACCGCCTTGCCTCAGAGCCATACAAAATATACTTGACGTATTTCTGAGCACCACCAAGATGTATGGTACCTACTAATGGTTTAGTTACTAGAGACAGAAACGAAAGTAGGGAGGTTGGTCGGGGAGGATGGGTGAGCGTTATCTGTGACAGTCTAGCAATCCAAAGCTTGAATGTTCGAGTTGCGCCTGGGCCCACTGTAGCATTTTAGCTAACCTTTCTCCTAACCCATATTCTAAACTTAACCCAATTCACCTAACCTTCTACATAAATTCGCCTAACATTTGCTGTTTTAGTTCTCCTAACCGCCAAGTAAATTCTCTCCATAATTCTCCTTTGTTGTTATGGCGCAACAAGCAACCTGGTCTCCGATAAAGATGTGCAATATTATACGTCAACCAAGATGTATGAGAAGGTACATCATCCAATTTGTATGATATTATACCACCAAGTAAGATGTATGATACTACACATCCTCTAGTACGTATCTTATTGTATGCTATTCCATTTATAATGTAACCTAACGTATCATATCATACTAAAAGGAGTGTCAGATTTATGTACAGAATAATACAAATTGCCCTGAGACCACATTGTTGGGCAGCACGGCTTGTGTCAGCATCCTCAGTATATCACTGAATAATGCCTACTGTCAGTGTTAGTGTCAGCAGTTCAGCCGCTGGCTGATGGCTCTTTAGGGTTCACCACTGCCCTCTGAATGGTGTCTTTTCTGAGAAAGTGTGTACCAGTGTGTATGTGCAAGTGCCTTCTCGGTTATGCAGTGTTTTGATCTAACAGCGGTCTCTTCTCCTGAAATGCAGAGGAATCTTCTTGGACACCATCCTGCCACGCTATGATGTCAATGCAGTGAGACCGCCAATTGGCCAGAGGACAAGGCTAAGCAAAGGGGATATCACACAGGCACGCAAACTCTACAAGTGTTCCAGTAAGAACAGCACAATTATTTCAAACACATTTTGGTGTATACAGTGGCAAGAAAAAGCATGTGTTACCTGAATACCTGAATTTCTGCATAAATTGGTCATAAAATTATATCTGATCTTCATCTAAGTCACAACAATAGACAAACACAGTCTGCTTAAACTAATAATACACCAATTATTGTATTGAATACATAATTTAAACATTCACAGTATAGTTTGGAGAAAAAAAGTATTTCAAACCCCTAGGCTAATGACTTCTCCGAAAGTTAATTGGAGTCAGGAGTCCGCTAACCTGGAGTCCAATCAATGAGACGAGATTGGAAATGTTGGTTAGAACTGTCTAGCCCTGTAAAAACACTCACACAATTTGAGTTTTCCTGATGTGAAACATGCCTTGAACATGCCTTGAACAAAAGAGATCTCAGAAGACCTAAGATTAAGAATTGTTGACTTGCATAAATCTGGATAGGGTTACAAAAGTATCTCTAAAAGCCTTGATGTTCATCAGTCCACGGTAAGACAAATAGTCTATAAATGGAGAAAGTTCATCACTGTTGCTACTCTCCCTAGGAGTGGTTGTAAGGGAAAGATGACTGCAAGAGCACAGCGCAGAATGCTCAATGTGGTAAAGAAGGATCCTAGAGTGTGAGCTAAAGACTAACAGAAATATAAGGAGCATGTTAACATCTCTGTTGATGAGTCTATGATACATAAAACACTAAACAAGAATGGTGTTCATGTGTTCACCACAGAAGAATCCACTGCTGTCCCCCAAAAAATTGCTGCACGTCTGAAGTTTGCAATAGTGCAGCTGGATTTTCCGGCAAAATATTCTGTGGACAGATGAAACTACAATTGAGTTGTTTGGAAGAAACACACAACACTATGTGTGGAGGAAAAAAAGGCACACCAACATCAAAAACTTATCCCAACTGTGAAGTATGGTGGAGGGAGCATCATGGTTTGGGGCTGCCTCAGGACATGGACAGCTTGCTCTCATCGACAGAAAAACAAATTCCCAAGTTTATCAAGACATTTTGGAGGAGAATGTAAGGCTATCTGTCTGCCAATTGAAGCTCAACAGAAGTTGGGTGATGCAACAGGACAATGACCCAAAACACAGAAGTAAATCAACAACAGAATGGCTTCAACAGAAAACAATACGCCTTCTGGAGTGGCCCAGTCCTGACCTCAACCAAATTTGAGATGCTATGGCATGACCTCGAGAGTGGTTCACACCAGACATCCCAAGAATATTGCTGAACTGAAACAGTTTTGTGGAATGAGGAATGGTCCAAAATTCTTCCTGACCATTGTGCAGGTCTGATCCCAAACTACAGAAAACATTTGGCTGAGGTTATTGCTGCCAAAGGAGGGTCATCCAGTTATTAAATCCAAGGGTTCACATACTTTTTCCATCCTGCACTGTGAATGTTTACACGGTGTGTTCAATAAAGACAAACGTATCATTGTTTGTGTGTTATTAGTTTAAACAGACTGTGTTCGTCTATTGTTGTGACTTCAAATTTGGTCTAATCTTCCTCTATGACCAATTTATGCAGAAATCCAGATCATTCCGAAGTGTTCACATACTTTTTCTTGCCACTGTAGTTTGTACATAGCATAAGGTATATATTAAACAATAGGTCTAGGAAGTTGACATAATAATGCACAATGGACATTATATAGTGCTTTTGTTGCTTTTGCTTACCTTTGAGAGTGAGAAATGTTAATCTACTTTTTCGTGTCTCTCAATATCACAGCGTGAATACTGAAACGCTCCTTATTTTCCTAGATGTAGTTTACGTGTGGAAATAGTTGAGCATCTACCATTGATGTGACGTGGTTCCCTGGCTACAGTTGCCTTGACTCCCTGGCTAGGGGAAGGAGTGTAAACAGTGCCCTAGAACAGGAAGTGTCATCACTCTTTCCCAGATAGACTCAAAAGAAAGGCTGGTCTCAAGAGAACAATGACTAGAATGATGGCTGGGAATCAACATACTCTATTCTTAGAGTCCAGAGATCAAGATATTTTCTATGTAAACTGAACATATGTGTTCTAAAGGAAAACATCCTGCCCTGACACTTTACCAGTAGTTATGCTGGTCTTTAGAAAGACTTAAAGGTTTAATAAGGTTAAGGCTGAAGGGACAACGACTACAGGCGCAAGGTCGATTTATAGCATTAACCGACAAGTTTAAAATAGTCATTCATAAAACAAAAGTGATGTCAGAGCGTTAATTGTGGGTCAGACAGGGAAAACTGGGTTTGTCAGAACCACATTAAAGCTCAGTGAATAAACAGTATACTGCTGGCCAGAGCTGGACCACTGAATGTGGTTTTAGTGGGGGGAATCATCTTTCTTCACCATAGATGGTTTAGAGAGGTGGGGCTGTTTTAAGTGGGTGTGTTTTGTGTTCTTCACAGTGATAAACTCTCTCTCAGTGGAACAGGGGCTAGTGGATGATGTGGCGCACAGAGGATGCAGCTAGGAAGGAGTCTCTCTCTGTTTTCATGGAAAACAGATTGTACGAGTGGATCCTTATTCACACAGCATTCCTGGGAGCATTTGTCATCCCCTCAGAGTGATTGTTAATGGTTTAGCATCAGCAGACCTCTGCCAAGCGTTATTTGACGCTTTATGGCCTGGAGGGAGGGAGCCAATGAACGTAACCCGTTGTGGGAGATGTTTTTCTTACTCCCGCTGAGTAAGAAAAACTCAGTAAGAAGTTCCCCTAGAGCACTGTGCATGCATGCTGGTTGAAATGATCCCCTGTAGCACAGTGGGCCAGAGGGAGGATTGAACTACCAGCATGTTCATAATGTATTAGGTCTCCTAGAGGATTTGGTTATTTACAGTATTTATTTACAGATTTATTTTGAGACGATGCACATAGAATGTGTCTCATACGGTCTTCTATTGCTTCTCATCAACTGGAAGAGGTTGATAATCATCACCATCAGCAGATTATATTTTGAAAATGAAAGAGTTGCCCTCTTAAGATTCAGGATTATAGTTGTAGCATCAAACTGCTGTCTTCTACAGTCTGCCTTTAGTGGTACTTGGCTACTTCATTTCTGTTTCTCTAATCAGTATTTTAGCCCTTATCAGAAAGAAACAAATTGCTAGATTCTCCACTGGTTGACGTGGTCCTCATGTTCATGTGTCTCTCTCTTTCTCTGTTGATAGGATGTGGAGACAGTCTGCAGGAAAGCAGTGGGAACTTCTCCTCTCCTGGCTTCCCCAATGGATACTCAGCCTACATGCACTGCATCTGGAGAATATCGGTCACACCTGGGGAAAAGGTGGGGCCATGGAAAACTGACTGAGATAAAAACTTGAAGTGCTTTGTTTATTGTGACTTAGTGATAACTCTGTTCCCTTTGTCTGTCACTCTGTATAACATACCACGGGGAGTCAACGACCAGTCATATTCACTGAAAACTGAAATCATGCCCAACAGGCCAATAGATAGATGCCAAGCCTGCCATTGGAAGCCCCGCCTTCCTGGCTATAATACTGGGGTTCGTGGAATACCGGGGAACGTGTCACGCAATTTACAAACTTTTCAAGCAAACGAAGACTACGAGATTCGGCTCCGACTTACGTGTCTGTTAGTGGGGAGACAGTACTCGTCCCTGTAGATGTTGCGAGTTTTGGGTCTTGGCATTGGTTTTTGCATTTGCTAAAACCCCACTACTTTCTGCTCTGCTTGTGTAGCTAATGCTTCCTTGCTTGAATAAGATGGCCAGTGGTAAGAGTAAGTTCAAAAAGTCTAATCAGTTGAGTTTGAACCACCGATCGTGCCCTAGGGCATGTGGTTTCACAATGAAAATTAAAGATACTCATGAGTGCTGTCCTGTTGCCTGGGGTGGAAACACGCTTTGGCTCAGACCAGATTGTGTGACATTTTATCCGGCTTGGTTCAACTTCCATTGGGCGTTTGGCTGACTTTGTGAGAAAGATTGGGGCTGCTGGCGAAGGGTCTTCCGGTGAAGCGACCCCAGGAATGGGGTTGTCTGAGACCGGAAAAGAGCAGCAGTGGTGGTCAGAGTTGTCAACCCAGCCGAGTGAGGCTCATTCTGGTTTCTCTGGCAGTGTTCAGAGTCCAGATGATATACAATCCCTTGTTGGCTCTTGAGGGTTTTCAGAGTGTGAATCGGATGTCATCAGTCCGGGGCAGCCTAAAGCCCCGGCTTTGGATTCTGTGTGGGAGAGTGAACCATTGGTGGTATATTTGCCTTTTGATGGAGCTGTGTCATAGGGTGGTAGATCACATGTGGGTGGTTTGGCCATCTTCTCCCCCACAGCAGAGTTGGTCCAAGTTTGGGGGAAGGTATTTACCACCTGTCCCTGCAGCAGTGAAGCGTTGCTTACCCCTATTTAAAGATTTCGCAGATGAGCTAAAGGCGACCTGGGTTTCCCCTCATTCAGCCAGGCTGGATCATGAGTGTAGAGGATATGGAGAAAGCTGGGCTTTTTTGCACAGTGCTGATGGATGGAAAGCTGGCGAGACACTATATATACAAAAGTAAATGTGGAAACCCTTCAAATTAGTGGATTCGGGCATTTCAGCCACACCCGTTGCTGACAGGTATAAACAATCAAGCACATAGTCATGCAATCTCCATAGACAAGCATTGGCAGTAGAATGGCCTTACTGAAGAGCTCAGTGACTTTCAACGTGGGCACCGTCATAGGATGCCACTGTTCCAACAAGTCAGTTTGTCAAATTTCTGCCCTGCTAGAGCTGCCCCAGTCAACTGTAAGTTCTGTTACTGTGAAGTGGAAATGTCTAGGAGCAAGAACGGCTCAGTCGTAAAGTGGTAGTGCGTAAGAAGTGTCTGTCCTCGGTTGCAACACTCACTACCAAGTTCCAAACGGCCTCTGGAAGCATGGTCAGCACAAGAACTGTTCGTCGGGAGCTTCATGAAATGGGTTTCCATGGCCGAGCAGCTGCACAGAAGCCTAAGATCACCATGCGCAATGCCAAGTGTCAGCTGGAGTGGTGTAAAGTTCGCCACCGTTGGTCTCTGGAGCAGTAGAAATGCATTCACTGGACTGATGAATCACACTTCACCATCTGGCAGTCCGATGGACAAATCTGGGTTTGGTGGATGCCAGGAAAATGCTACCTATCCCAATGCATAGTGCCAACTGTACAGTTTGGTGGATGAGGAATAATGGTCTGGGGCTGTTTTTCATTGTTTGGGCTAGACCCCTTAACGCTACAGCATACAATGACATTCTAGACTATTCTGTGCTTCCAACTTTGTGGCAACAGTTTGGGGAAGGCCCTTTCCCTTTTTAGCATGACAATGCCCCCTTGCACAAAGTGAAGTTCATACAGAAATGGTTTGTTGAGATCGGTGTGTAAGAACTTGACTGGCCTGCACAGAGCCCTGACCTGAACCCCATCGAACACCTTTGGGAAGAATCTGAACGCCGACTGCGAGCCAGGTCTAATCGCCCAACATCAGTGCCTGACCTCACTAATGCTCTTGTGGCTGAATGGAAGCAAGTCCCCACATCTAGTGGAAAGCTTTCCCAGAAGAGTGGAGGCTGTTATAGCAGCAAAGGGGGGACCAACTCCATATTAATGCCCATCATTTTGGAATGAGATGTTCGACGAGCAGGTGTCCACATACCTTTTGTCATGTAGTGTTCTTAGCCTCTGGGGCTAACAATGGGGCTAATCCTAGAACGGTGCTTCCAAATAAACAGCCAGTTCTCAGCGGATTAGCTGGACAAAGTGTACCAGGCTAAGGGTGTGGCGGCCTAGTCATTAAATATGGTCACAATGCTGCAGATTTACAGTGCATTCGGGAAGTATTCAGACCACTTGCCTTTTTCCATTTGGTTACGTTACGGCCTTTTTCTAAAATGTATTAAATAGTTTTTCCCTCATCAATCTACACACAATACCCCATAATTACATTTTTGCAAATGTATTAAAAATAAATAACTGAAATATCACATTTAAATAAGTATCCAGACCCTTTACTCAGTACTTTGTTGAAGCACCTTTGGCAGCGGTTAGAGCCTTGAGTCGTTTTGCGTATGAGGCTACAAGCTTGGCACACCTGTATTTGGGGAGTTTCTCCCATTCATTTCTGCAGATCCACTCAAGCTCTGTCAGGTTGGATGGGGAGTGTCGCTGCACAGCTATTTGCAAGTCTCTCCAGAAATGTTTGATCAGGTTCAAGTCCGGGCTCTTGCTGGGCCACTCAAGGACATTCAGAGACTTGTCCTGAGGGATCAGAGTTTTGGCTGGTTGTAGTGGACTCGAGTAAACAGGTGGAGCTCCACACTGCCACGCTGGTTTCCCATATTTCTCTCTGGGGTTCATAGGCAATCACAAAAAAAGTTGTTTGACTCTGGCTCAGTGCATTCAGTTACTGGGTTTTATCATATGGATGTAACTGTCCCAGTGTGGCTCATAGTGTTCTTATGGCTGGGTCCGGGAGTGGGTGCAATGCAGGTTGCACATTTATCCAGGTTTCTACAGTTCCCTATGGGTTTCAGCCTTAGGGTGCGGCAGTGCGTAAAGAGGGCATTATCATGTTTACCACAGTTTTCTGTGGATTTGAGCCTTGGTCTGCCATGGCAGCGGCGAGTACACAGTTTCCAGGTTACTGCTGGTTTGCTGTGGGTTTGAGCCTCAGGCTGCCATGGTTCATCTGGTTGATGCTATGCAGCATGAATGTGCGCTTTACCAAGTCACAACAGGTGTTCTGTTTTGGACTTGCGGTTTCTTGCACGAGTACTGATATTTCAGGATGGCAAGGTAAGTATTATTATTGGAACCATGGGGTCTATGGACTGGGGCTGCAGTGGCAGTGTGTCAGTGCGTATGGCCAATTTGTAGTAGGTTCTGGTTCCCTATATTTGGCGCTGACAGTTCAGCGCCCAGTTCAGTATTAGGGAAAAAAGTGGCTTCTGTAACCCCTTTTTTGGACATGTGGGCCTGCTAGTTTGGTACCAACTGAGCTGGCTTGGGGAGTGATTGTATGTCCCCATAGAATGTTATACAGAGTAACCGACTGAACGGGAAGGTACAGTTATGAATATAACTACAGTTCCCTGAAGGCAGAAATGAGGTATAACATATTTTGGCCACATGCCGTCAGGGGGTTTGGGATCACTGAAGAGCAGTACTGAATTGAGAAATTAATGCGAGTATTATTGCCAGGAAGGTAGGGCATCCGAGGGCGGGCTCGGCATTCATTGGCCCGTTGGGTGTGATTTCAATTTTCTTCAGGTGAATATGATTGGTTGTTGACTCCCCACAGTATGTTATACATCATTCCCTCCTTCAGGGAACAGTAGTTATATTCATAACTAAGTTTTTCCTAAGGATGATAAAATCTCGATTTTAAAGTCATGTTGAAACTGTTTGGACTGTATTTTGTTCATTAATCATCATGCTCTCTTGGTTATTAAGATCATTCTGAACTTCACCTCCATGGATCTGTACAGGAGTCACCTGTGTTGGTATGACCATGTTGAGATCAGAGATGGATACTCCAGGAAAGCCCCTCTGAAAGGTTAGGATTTAAGAATGTCTTAGTCCCATACATGCAGTATACACTATGGTAAAGTGATGCTGAAAATAAACTTAAATGTAACACAAGGGTGTCTGGACAAAAAGGTAGTTCTGAGTGTAATAAGGTGGTCTGGTGTGTGTGTGTGTGTTCCAGGTCGTTTCTGTGGGGATAAGCTACCTGAACCAATCATCTCCACCGACAGCCGCCTGTGGATCGAGTTCCGCAGCAGCAGTAACTGGGTGGGGAAGGGCTTCTCCGCTGTGTATGAAGGTAAGGCCAGAGCCCAATCCCCAGCAGCCCCATAACAACACAACTCCGCTGACTGACTGGCCACATCGGTCACAGATTGAACAACATGCCTGAAAGCAGCTCAGTGATTCTGTCAAATCCCCAAGTCTGACTGCCTCCATGCTGATGTATCCAGAACATCAGCATGGCTCATTGTAACATTGTATCCAGATTGTAAAGCAGGGTTGGGCAAACTTTACGGCTCGAGGGCCACATCGGGATTTTGAAATTCAACGGGGGGACGCATTTTTTGGGGGACCAATTGTTTGTTAAAATCAATTTGCGGGGGCCTCCTGAGTGGCGCAGGGGTTTAAGGTACTGCATCACAATGCTTGAGGTCTCACTACAGACCCTGGTTCGATCCCAGGCTGTGTAACAATTGTGACTGGCGCACAATTGGCCCAGCGTCGTCCGGGTTAGGAGAGGGTTTGGCAGGTTGAGATTTCCCTGTCCCATCGCGCTCTAGAGACTCCTGTGGCGGGCTGGACGCCAGGTGTACAGTGTTTCCTCCGAAACATTGGTGCGGCTGGCTTCCAGGTTAAGCGGGCATTGTGTCAAGAAGCAGTGCGACTTGGCTGGGTCGTGTTTTGGAGGACGGCTCCAAAACACGGCTCTCAACCTTCTCCTCTCCCGAGTCCGTACAGAAGTTGCAGCGATGCGACAAGATTGTAACTAACAATTTTATACCATGTAAATTGAAGTGCCCGACGAGCCGGCTATGGCCATACTTCACCCCCCCCCCCCCCCCCCCCCCCCTTGCTGTAGAGCATGGTGTATTGAATATAGGAACCATTTAATTTAATCCACATTATGAAATCCATCAACCCATTAAAATAAATGTGGTGATGATGATAGATAGCTATGACGTCACTGCATGTTCTCTGCCATTCAGCCATCTGTGGAGGGGAGGTGAAGAAGGATAACGGACAGATCCAGTCTCCTAACTACCCAGACGACTATCGGCCCAACAAGGTGTGCATATGGAAGATCAGTGTGTCTCAGGGCTACCACGTCGGCCTGACCTTCCAGTCCTTTGAGGTAAGAGATACGGGCCTCTACTTGTTCCTTTCACCCCCTTTATCCATTATCACATTTTTCCATACCACTACATCATTATCCTCCGCAACCTTTGTGTATGAGGAATGAAAATGACTTGGAAGTTCTAACCTTGTCCCTTTTACCCATCCCTTCCTTAGATTGAGAGGCATGACAGCTGTGCCTATGACTACCTGGAGGTGAGGGATGGGAACTCCGAGAACAGCCCACTGGTGGGACGCTTCTGTGGTTACGACAAGCCAGATGACATTAAGACCAGTTCCAACCAGCTCTGGATGAAGTTTGTGTCTGATGGCTCTGTCAATAAGGCTGGCTTCGCTGCCAACTTTTTCAAAGGTCAGATCTCAAGGGTTTTGTACTGTATAAATAAACACCCAGAGAGTCATTGCTGATTGCATATGCCCTTGTTGTAGAAATTACCAGCCTAAGTTTCATAGTAATGAATCTCTCAGCATCATGTCATTACAAGGTGACATTTTGAGTAATTTGATAATTCTGCCATGATTGGTTGTGTTAAACTATATATAATTCAGGGGAGACAATTTCATCATTCATCATTTGTGACCTTATAATGTTTATCTTTGGTTTAGTTTTGGAGGGGTGCACTTGTAGGCTGTTGAGTTGTGAGGCTATGTAAAGGGCGCTAACCTGTTGTTGTTGTGCTGGTTGTAGAGATGGACGAGTGCTCCAAGCCAGACAATGGTCGCTGTGAGCAACGCTGTGTCAACACACTGGGCAGCTACAAGTGTGCCTGTGACCCGGGCTATGAGCTGGCTGCCGACAAGCGCAGCTGTGAGGGTGAGTACAGTAGAATACTGACCAGAGCCTGCTCAATAATGCCCCATCTACTGCAGGTCACACAGTAATGCAGTTCAGTGCTGTTCTTTAGTCACTGCCCCCCAAATACACCAGTTGCCCCATATACAGTAGCTAGAATAAATACCTCCAGAGATGTGTGTACTCAACAGTTCGTCATTTGGATTTATTGCCACCCAATGGGGTTGTATTTGTTGCCCTCACCCTACCAAAATTAAACTCCAACTTCACAGGTAATCAGAGCACAAAGCAAGTGTTGAAAACATCCTGACTATTACGACCATCATCTGTAAATTAGAAACAGACAGAAGTGCTGCTGATGCAGGGGTTTATTGTTTTACCTTTTCGTTTTCCAAACCTGACCACTGTCTGCCTCTAGAGGAGGAGTTCTGCTATGACATGTTCTTCAAACGTTGAAAAATTATCCAACTTAACCCTTTTGGGTGACATACATTTCTGCATGTTTATGCTTTTGGTAAAAATATAGCAGGTTGTCTGTTAGAAAATGATCCTCAATTGTTAAATAATACACAGCTTAACCTTTTTGGATGACATACATTGTGCTTTTCAGCTTTTGGGGGAATAAAATCCCACCAATATAGATAGATGTTTTGCACAAATTGTAATTGATACACATTTTTATATACACCATTTTATCCTTATAACCATATGAAGTTTAGGCACATCTTAACTATTGTCCTGGTCTTCTCTCATATGGACATGTGTCTGTCTGTGTGTGTAGCTGCATGTGGGGGTTTCATCACCAAACTGAACGGCTCCATCACCAGTCCAGGCTGGCCTAGAGAGTACCCCCCCAACAAGAACTGTATCTGGCAGCTGGTGGCGCCCACACAGTACCGCATCACCCTGCTCTTTGACGTCTTTGAGACGGAGGGCAATGACGTGAGCACCGGGGTTATTATGACTGGGCACGGATTGGGTTTGTTCTATCTCCATGGGCCTTAATGGTGTCATCATGGATCTGTCCTCCTGTCTGTCATAGAGTACAGAATGTTGTCCTTATATTGTACTTTGTAATAGTATATATTCATGTGCATCGTATTTGTGTACAAATTGTAATTGCATTCCCAAATGTTTCATGTTTCATGACCTGATGCTTCTCTGTCCAGGTGTGTAAATATGACTATGTGGAGGTGCGCAGTGGGCTCTCAGCAGACTCAAGGCTACATGGGAAATTCTGTGGAGCAGAGAAACCTGAGGCCATCACCTCTCAGTACAACAACATGCGCATTGAGTTTAAGTCAGACAACACCGTCTCCAAAAAGGGATTCAAAGCTCAGTTCTTCTCAGGTGAGCCTTTGGCACTGTGTGTCTTTCCCTCCAAGAGTCTGTTTCTGTGTGTATGAGTGAAGGTTAATCGATTCGACCCCATGTTTGAGTGCTAATGGCAGGGTGGTAGTGTGGGAGAAACGTTCATGAATGTAGTGTCCCTTTATGTCCCCAGACAAAGACGAGTGCTCGAAGGAGAATGGAGGCTGCCAGCATGAGTGTGTCAACACCTTCGGAAGCTACAGCTGTCAGTGCCGCAGTGGCTTTGTGCTGCACGAGAACAAACACGACTGCAAAGAAGGTACCGATCGGCCACCTGCACACTGAGACCCACTGGCACATTGATTCTGGGTTTATGTATTTTATGCGGGTTGGAGCTCTGAAGGTTATTTTTAGGGGGATGACTTAACAGGAGGTTGGTGGCACCTTAATTGGGGAGATAATGGTTGGAGTGGAATAAGTGGAATGGTATCAAATGCATCAGTCACATGGTTTTCATGTGTTTGATGCCATTCCATTGGCTCCGTTCCAGACATTATTAGCTGTCCTCCCCTCAACAGCCTCCAGTGGATGCCTTCCTATTGCAATGATTGGAGGTGAGCAAGTACACATTCCCTTGTGCCAAATACCACAGTGCAGCTCCTGAGTGGAGTTTGAACATTGGCCTGTGTGGAGCAGTAATGATACAGGGGAGCGATGTTGATCTTGTGGATGTATTTTTGCAGCCGGCTGTGATCACGTTGTGAACAGTGTGACTGGCACTATCACAAGCCCCAATTGGCCAGATAAATACCCCAGCAAGAAGGCATGCACCTGGGCACTCTCCACCACCGCAGGCCATCGCATCAAAATCGTATGTGTCCCCCTCCAACTCTCTCTACAGTCTTAACATACAGATTGCATGTGTGTGTAGGTATGGGTATGCATGTGTTTGTGGGAAGGGGGGGTTTGGGTGAACTGTGGAAACCATTGAGGACTTTGCACTGTACCGTACTGAGCACCACAGCCTCTGCTTAATTGAAACAATCCCCTAACCACAAATGTCTCCCCCTTCTGCACAATCATACCGTTTGTCTTAATCCATGGCAGACTGTACATATCTCAGCTTTTTGAATATGGTTAACTTGGCTTAGCCAATGAAAAGTGATTCCAATTGGTTTCTTAAGGTTATTACGCTGATAGGGAACCATTATATTTCATACTCAGCTCTTCTAGCTTTTGTAAAACAGGCTGTATACTTGCCACCTTCTTTCCTTATTTCTTTCCCCTCATGCTTTGTCTCAGGCCTTCAATGCAATTGACATGGAGGCCCATCTAGAGTGTGCCTACGACCACATTGAGATCTACGACGGGCGCGACAGCAAAGCCCCCAGTCTGGGACGCTTCTGTGGCACTAAGGAGCCTCCTCCCATCATGTCCAGCGCCAACAAGATGTTCATCCGCTTCTTCTCTGATAACTCTGTTCAGAAGAAGGGCTTCGAGGCCTCCCACACAGCAGGTACAGTGGGGCAAAAAAGTATTTAGTCAGCCACCAATTGTGCAAGTTCTCCCAGTTAAAAAGATGAGAGGCCTGTAATTTTCATCGTAGGTACACTTCAACTATGACAGACAAAATGAGAGAAAAAATCCAGAAAATCACATTGTAGGATTTTTAATGAATTTATTTGCAAATTATGGTGGAAAATAAGTATTTGGTCAATAACAAAAGTTTATCTCAATACTTTGTGATATACCCTTTGTTGGCAATGACAGAGGTCAAAAGTTTTCTGTAAGTCTTCACAAGGTTTTCACACACTGTTGCTGGTATTTTGGCCCATTCCTCCATGCAGATCTCCTCTAGAACAGTGATGTTTTGGGACTGTTGCTGGGCAACACGGACTTTCAACTCCCTCCAAAGATTTTCTATGGGGTTGAGATCTGGAGACTTGCTAGGCCACTCCAGGACCTTGAAATGCTTCTTACGAAGCCACTCCTTCGTTGCCCGGGCGGTGTGTTTGGGATCATTGTCATGCTGAAAGACCCAGCCACGTTTCATCTTCAATGCCCTTGCTGATGGAAGGAGGTTTTCACTCAAAATCTCACGATACATGGCCCCATTCATTCTTTCCTTTACACGGATCAGTCGTCCTGGTCCCTTTGCAGAAAAACGGCCCCAAAGCATGATGTTTCCACCCCCATGCTTCACAGTAGGTATGGTGTTCTTTGGATGCAACTCAGCATTCTTTGTCCTCCAAACACGACGAGTTGAGTTTTTACCAAAAAGTTATATTTTGGTTTCATCTGACCATATGACATTCTCCCAATCTTCTTCTGGATCATCCAAATGCTCTCTAGCAAACTTCAGACGGGCCTGGACATGTACTGGCTTAAGCAGGGGGACACGTCTGGCACTGCAGGATTTGAGTCCCTGGCGGCGTAGTGTGTTACTGATGGTAGGCTTTGTTACTTTGGTCCCAGCTCTCTGCAGGTCAATCACTAGGTCCCCCCGTGTGGTTCTGGGATTTTTGCTTGTGATCATTTTGACCCCACGGGGTGAGATCTTTCGAGGAGCCCCAGAT